>NC_069499.1:544414941-544604941 GCF_027579735.1 Bombina bombina
TTTGTTAGCAGCGGCAGGCTTCTTGGCCTGCTTACCCTTGTTCCAGCCTTGCATCGGTTTCCAGGCTGGTTTGGGTTGTGAGGCATTACCCTCTTGCTTAGAGGATGCAGAATTAGAGGTCGGTCCGTTCCTGAAATTGCGAAAGGAACGAAAATTAGACTTATTTTTGGCCTTGAAAGGCCTATCTTGTGGAAGGGCGTGGCCCTTTCCCCCAGTGATGTCTGAAATAATCTCTTTCAATTCTGGTCCAAATAGAGTTTTACCTTTGAAAGGGATGTTAAGCAATTTTGTCTTGGATGACACATCCGCTGACCAAGACTTTAGCCAAAGCGATCTGCGCGCCACGATAGCAAACACTGAATTTTTCGCCGCTAATCTAGCTAATTGCAAAGCGGCATCTAAAATAAAAGAGTTAGCCAACTTAAGTGCATGAACTCTGTCCATAACCTCCTCATATGGAGTCTCTCTACTAAGCGAGTTTTCTAGTTCCTCGAACCAGAACCACGCTGCTGTAGTGACAGGAACAATGCACGAAATGGGTTGTAGAAGGTAACCTTGCTGTACAAAAATCTTTTTAAGCAAACCCTCCAATTTTTTATCCATAGGATCTTTGAGAGCACAACTATCTTCGATAGGAATAGTAGTGCGTTTGTTTAGAGTAGAAACTGCCCCCTCGACCTTAGGGACCGTCTGCCATAAGTCCTTTCTGGGGTCGACCATAGGAAATAATTTCTTAAATATAGGGGGGGGGGACAAAAGGTATGCCGGGCTTTTCCCACTCCTTATTTACTATGTCCGCCACCCGCTTGGGTATAGGAAAAGCGTTGGGGTGCACTGGAACCTCTAGGAACTTGTCCATCTTGCATAATTTCTCTGGAATGACCAAGTTGTCACAATCATCCAGAGTAGATAACACCTCCTTAAGTAGTGCGCGGAGATGTTCTAATTTAAATTTAAATGTCACAACATCAGGTTCAGCTTGTTGAGAAATTTTTCCTGAATCTGAAATTTCCCCATCTGACAAAACCTCCCTCATGGCCCCTTCAGATTGGTGTGAGGGTATGACAGAACAATTATCATCAGCGCCCTCCTGCTCTTCAGTGTTTAAAACAGAGCAATCGCGCTTTCTCTGATAAGTAGGCATTTTGGATAAAATATTTGCTATGGAGTTATCCATTACAGCCGTTAATTGTTGCATGGTAATAAGCATTGGCGCACTAGATGTACTAGGGGCCTCCTGTGTGGGCAAAACTGGTGTAGACACAGTAGGAGATGATGTAGTATCATGTTTACTCCCCTCATCTGAGGAATCATCTTGGGCAATTTCATTATCTGTGGCAGTACTGTCCTTACTTTGTTTGGATGCTATGGCACAATTATCACATAAATTTAAATGGGGAGACACATTGGCTTTCATACATATAGAACATAGCTTATCCGAAGGCACAGACATGTTAAACAGGCTTAAACTTGTCAACAAAGCACAAAAAACGTTTTAAAACAAAACCGTTACTGTCTCTTTAAATTTTAAACAGAAAACACTTTATTACTGAATATGTGAAAAAGTATGAAGGAAGGAATTGTTCAAAAATTACCAAAATTTTACCACAGTGTCTTAAAGCATTAAGAGTATTGCACACCAAATTTCAGAGCTTTAACCCTTAAAATAACGGAACCGGAGCCGTTTACAAATTTAACCCCTATACAGTCCCAGCTATAGCCTTTGCTGAGACCCAACCAAGCCCAGAGGGGAATACGATACCAATTGACACCTTCTAGAAGCTTTTCCAGCAAATTTCAGATCCTCACACATGCATCTGCATGTCCTGCTTTCAAAAAACAACTGTGCAGTAATGGCGCGAAAATGAGGCTCAGTCTACAACTAGGAAGGCCCCCTGACTGGAAAAGGTGTCTAACATAGTGCCTGCCGTTTAATAAACGTTCCCCAAGTTTATAAATGCGAATTGTCAGCATAAATATGAATAAAATGCCCAAATAAAGCAATCGATTTAGCCCATAAAAATGTCTACCAGTTTTTTAGCCCATATTAAGCCTTTTATTCTGTTTGTTTGACTAAGAAAATGGCTTACCGGTCCCCATGAGGGGAAATTACAGCCTTCCAGCATTACATGGTCTTGTTAGAAAAATGGCTAGTCATACCTTAAGCAGAAAAGTCTGCTAACTGTTTCCCCCAACTGAAGTTACTTCATCTCAACAGTCCTATGTGGAAACAGCAATCGATTTTAGTTACTGTCTGCTAAAATCATCTTCCTCTCACAAACAGAAATCTTCATTCTTTTCTGTTTCAGAGTAAATAGTACATACCAGCACTATTTTAAAATAACAAACACTTGATAGAAGAATAAAAACTACATTTAAACACCAAAAAACTCTTAACCATCTCCGTGGAGATGTTGCCTGTGCAACGGCAAAGAGAATGACTGGGGTGGGCGGAGCCTAGGAGGGACTATATGGCCAGCTTTGCTGGGACTCTTTGCCATTTCCTGTTGGGGAAGAGATATCCCACAAGTAAGGATGACGCCGTGGACCGGACACACCAATGTTGGAGAAATGGTTGTTAAGTATTTTTTTTACATGTGTGGCTTTAAGAAGGTCAGGTTCTGAACCTGTCATGATAATCTTAGGTATTTTGGTTGATGCCTGGCCACTTGTTGTAAAAGATATTTGATTTGAGTTATTTTTGTTTTCTCTTTGCTTTTCTTTTTTTTCTTTTTCTTGTTTTAAAGTGATTTTCAAGAATGCAGTGTTAATTTAAAATTGTTACAGTACAAATTCTGGAATTTGATAATTGTAGAATTCAATATGACAACGGATGGAAATGACACATTGCGGAGCTGTGTCTCCAATTATATGTAGCATCTGATTTAATTTTCAATAAAACAGTTGGAAAAGAAAAAAAAAAAAAAACAACATGTAGCTTTACAAGTTTTTAAAAAATAAAAACAAAACAAAAATAGAGCTCAGACATACAAGAATTTACAGGAGATGGGGGTGTGAGTGGCATAATCATGAAAAAATATGCATTTTTTTTATTATTAAATGTTAATCATATTTTTAACAAAATACAATATTTGTGTGCACATCAATATAAAACAGGTTAAAAAATTGAACGTTTGAAGTTCAACTTTATTAGACCTAAAAAAAAACGCAAAGCAAGATATTAAATGGAAAACACTGCTCCATTTTTTAATTCCTGGCACTTGGAATGTTAAAATGTGCTAAATGCTTGTTAGCAGAGTAAGGGAACGGGAAACAAAATCTAAGAAAATAATACATGAAAGTTATATAAATTATTTTATACCATCTAAAAGTCTGAGCAACTGAATTACAGTTTACTAAATAAAGGAATTGCTACATATAACTTAAAGTGACAGGATACTCAAAAAAAAATTTCATACTTCAGATAGAGCATTAGATTTTAAACAACTTTTTAATTAAAGTGAATGTAAATTTTGATGCTAAAGTGCCCAGTTTTTAAAAATTAGATTAAAAACAGGGACACTTTAATTCATCAAAATTTACATTTCACTCCTGTTGTGAAAAAAAAAACTTACCTTTTAATCTTGACAGCAGCTCCAGCTTTCTCCACCCATCGCAAAGCCTCTTCCTGGGTCTAAAATGAGGAATCCGGCTTCCTCCAATCACGGCATTGAATCAGACACTGATTCCCCCGGGGGGGAAGCTGTGATTGGAGGATGACCCATCCATCATTTCTGACATCAGAAATGGCTTGCAACGACCGGAGGAAGCTGGAGCGGCTGTCAAGTTTAAAAGGTACGTTTTTTTTTCACAACAGGAGTGAAATGTAAATTTTGTGCCACTGTTTTTAATCAAATTTTTAAAAATCAGGCACTTTAGCATCAAAATTTACATTCACTTTAACTTCTATCATCAAATTTGCTTTATTTGCTTGGTATAATTTTTATAAGGAGCAGCAATGCACTACAGAGAGTTAGATAAACACATCGGGTGAACTAATGACAATGTGCAGTCATCAATCAGCAGCTAACTCCCAGTAGTGCACAGCTGTTTCTGAGCCTACCTAGGTATGCATTTCAACAAAGCATACCAAGAGAACAAAGCACATTAGACAGCAGAAGTAACAGAAGTAAATTAGAATGTTGTTTAAAACTGCTTGCTCTGTGTCATGAAAGAAAAATGTTAGGTTTCATGTCCCTTTAAAAGGGGCCTAAATTAAATTTAAAAAAAAAATAGCAATAGCTTAGGAAATAAGCAATAATGTTGTTCATTGTTAATGCATCTTAAGTTGTAATTAATCTTCTATTAGACACACAACTCTCCCTATGCCCTCCTTGATGCATGCAGCCCTCTCCCGATGCGGGAGCATGCTGCATTCAAGCTAACAAGCCAAGCAGGTGAGCAAAGTGATAATAAGAAAGTGCTTGCCAAAGCAGAACATGGCGACATACTGGATGCATGTAGGATTTTCCTGTATTAAGAGCAGTTTGCACACCAGGGACATAATGGAAAGAAGGTTACAAAAATCAGCAGTTACAAGTTTTTATTTTAAGAATAAAGCATATAGAGATATAATTATAGATATTTCCTAAGCTTATCAGGTTGTTTTTAAAACTTTATTGTCCCTTAAAGTGAATGTAAATTTTGATGCTAAAGTGCCCGGCTTTTAAAAATTCGATTAATAACAGGGGCACTTTAATTCATCAAAATTTACATTTCACTCCTGTTGTGAAAAAAAACTTACCTTTTAAACTTGACAGCTGCTCCAGCAGTCAGAAATGATGAATCGGTCATCCTCCAATCTCGGCTTCCCCCGGGGAAATCAGTGTCTAATTCAACGCCGTGATTGGAGGAAGCCAGATTCATAATTTTAGACCCAGGAAGAGGCTTGCGACGGGCGGAGGAAGCTGGAGCGGCTGTCAAGATTAAACGGTAAATATTTTTTCACAAAAGGAGGGAAATGAAAATTTTGATTAATTAAAAACCGGGCACTTTAGCATCAAAATTTACATTCACTTTAAACAATATGCACAATCTCAGCTCTGCACTCAATATGAAACAGCTGTTCAACGAGAATGCAAAAAATGACTACCATTCATTAAGAACAGGTGGACTTTGAGATGTCAACAGAGAGGTATAATTAATCCTCAACAAATATCCCTAACAGCAAAATGTTATTAAAAAAATGTAATATGGCTTCACATTTTGCACGGAAACAATATCTGGCCCTTTAGGATTGTGTGTTTAATGGAATATGTTAGCAAATAAGTGATAGCCCTCTCTGCTTTCAATATTTCACTAGCGTTTTAACGCAAAGTTTCACTAATCATTCACAAGGGGTAGAGTAAATTCTTACCAGCATTAACCCCTTAAAAGCCGAGTGATTTATTTTTAGAAGATATCATTAACCCATTAAATGCTAAGACTATATTTAGAAGATGTCATTTTTTATCTAAACAAGCGCTACAATTTTTTTTTCCCTTTGAGGTACCAAAGAAAACAAGGTGCAGTTTTTGTACTTTAAAATAAAAATCTTCAGATTTAATATTGCATTAAATAACTTAATACTATAAAAAAGAATTCACAGAATAAAATTATTTCTATAAATAAATATATATTTACAAACACACTGTATAGTGTACCAAAGTCCACAACATTTCAATCTCAGGGTATTTTGAATAAGAGATTTCCATTCTTACATTTTGTCTTGAGTCATAAAATAATAAATTTTACTGCACATACTGGGAATTACCTTAAAAGAAAGTATGTCTCATTTACTGAATCATTCTAGATAATTAATGTATCTCAGAAATATTTGAAATCACAGAAAAAAGAAAATTTATGCTTACCTGATAAATTTATTTCTTCTTAGACACGATGAGTCCACGGATCATCTTCATTACTTATGGGATATTCACCTTCTGGTCAGCAGGAGGAGGCAAAGAGCACCACAGCAGAGCTGTTAAATAGCTCCTCCTTTCCCTCCCACTCCAGTCATTCGACCGAAGTTAGGAAGAGAAAGGAAAAGCCAAGGTGCAGAGGTGACTGAAGTTTACAATAAATAACATCCTGTCTTAAAAGGACAGGGCGGGCCGTGGACTCATCGTGTCTAAGAAGAAATACATTTATCAGGTAAGCATAAATTTTCTTTTCTTGTTAAAGACACGATGAGTCCACGGATCATCTTCATTACTTATGGGATCCAATACCCAAGCTAGAGTACACGGATGATACGGGAAGAACAAGACAGGATACCTAAACGAAAAGCACCACTGCATGAAGAACCTTTCTCCCAAAAGCAGCCTCAGCCGAGGCAAAAGAATCAAATTTGTAAAACTTTAAAAATTGTGAAGAGAAGACCAAGTTGCAGCCTTGCAAATCTGTTCACAGAAGCTTCATTTTGTATGCCCATGATGAAGTAACAGCCCTAGTGGAATGAGCCGTAATCCATTCAGGAGGCTGCTGTCCAGCAGTCTCGTACGTCAAACGTATAATACTCTTCAGCCAAAAAGAAAAAGAAACAGCTGTAGTTTTCTGTCCCCTACGTTTGCCTGAAAATACCACAAACAAAGAGGAAGACTGGCGAAAGTCTTTAGTCTAGTGAATATGATAGTGAAAGACAGCACCTATTTTCCTTGTGGGGCACGGGAAAAGGGTTAGCCAGACCCCAATGTATATCCAAGAAGAAGTATTTTTCCAGCCACCAGTTGAATTTTAAAAAGACCTTTATTCATTTCTTACAGGGTCCATCATATCAACAACGTTTCAAACCTATGCCAGGTTCTTAATCATGTCATGACATGATTAAGAACCTGGCATAGGTTTGAAACGTTGTTGATATGATGGACCCTGTAAGAAATGAATAAAGGTCTTTTTAAAATTCAACTGGTGGCTGGAAAAATACTTCTTCTTGGAAAGTCTTTAGTCGCCTGTAAATAGAACTTTAAAGCACGAACCACATCCAAATTGTGTAAGAACCTCTCCTTCTTAGAAGAAGGATTAGGACACAAAGAAGGTACAACAATCTCCTGATTAATGTTCCTATCAGAAACAATCTTGGAGAGTAATCCAAATTTCGTACGTAAGACAACCTTATCCGCATGAAAAATAAGGTAAGGTAAAGGGGCTCACATTGAAACGCTGAAAGCTCAGACACTCTGCGAGCAGAAGAAATTGTTACCAGAAACAAAACCTTCCAAGATAACAACTTGATATCTAAGGAATGCATAGGTTCAAACGGAACCCCTTGAAGAACTTTGAAAACTAAATTAAGACTCCATGGAGGAGTAACTGGTCTAAACCCAGGCCTGATTCTGGTTAAGGCCTGACAAAAAGACTGAACATCAGGGACATCAGCGAGACGCTTGTGTAACAGGATAGATAATGCTGAAAATTTGACCCTTTAAAGAACTTGTAGATAATCCTTTCTCCAATCTTTCCTGTAGAAACGACAAAATCCTAGGAATCCTAACTCTACTCCAAGAGTAGCCCTTGGATTCACACCAATAAAGGTATCTACGCCAAATCTTGTGATAAATTTCCCTAGTAACAGGCTTGCGAGCCTAAAGCAAAATGTCTATGACAGAGTCTGAAAACCCTGCTTGGCTAGAATCAACCGTTTCGAAACAGAAGCCTCCAAGGAGGTAGAGATGACATCTCCACCAGGTATGTATACCAGATCCTGTGAGGCCAGGCCGGTGCTATCAGAATCACTGAAGCCCTTTCCTGTTTGATCCGGGCAATCACTCGCGGAAGGAGAGCAAACGGAGGAAATAGATATGCTAGATTGAAGGACCAAGGGGCCGCCAGAGCATCTATCAGCGCCGCCTGAGGATCTCTGGATCTCGACCCGTACCTCGGAAGTTTGGCATTCTGCATGGATGCCATGAGATCCAACTCCAGCTGACCCCATTTGAGGGTCAGACTGGGGAACACATCCAGATGAAGTTCCCACTCCCCCGGATGAAAAGTCTGTCTGCTCAGAAAATCCGCCTCCTGGTTGTCCATCCCTGGGATGTGGATTGTCGACAGACAACAAGAATGGGCCTCCGCCCACTGAATTATTTTGGAAACCTCCGTCATCGCCAAGGAACTCCTTGTTCCTCCCTGATGATTGATATAGGCCACTGACGTTATGTTGTCTGTCAGGAACCTGATAAACCGAAACAAAGCTAGTTGAGGCCAGGTCAGGAGAGCATTGTAGAACGCTCTCAGTTCCAGAATGTTTATGGACAAAAAAGACTCTGACTGAGACCATATCCCCTGAACACTTAGGGAGCCCCAAACTGCTCCCCACCCCAGCAGGCTGGCATCAGTTGTCACAATCTCCCAGGAGGGTCTGTGAATACACGTTCCATGGGAGAGATGATCTAGAGACAACCACCAAAGAAGAGACTCCTTTGTCTCCTGTGCCAATAGAAGTCGAAGGGACAAGTCCACATAATTTCCGTTCCATTATTTGAGCATGTCCAACTGCAGAGCTCTGAGATGAAAGGGAGCAAACGGGACGATGTCCATTGCCGCTACCATCAGACCTATTAACTCCATGCTAGACCACTGAAGGATGAGAAGATTGCAGAGCTTGACAGTATCGGTAATTTTTAATTTCCTGACTCCTGTAAGAAAAATCTTCATAGACAGAGAAACTACGATGGTCCCTAGAAAGGTCACTCTTGTATGAGTAACTAAAAAGCTCCTTTCTAGATTCACCATCCACCCATGTGACTTTAGGAAAGCCACTACCAGGCGTGTGATTTTGCTAGTTGAAAGGACGGCACCTGAACCAGAATATCGTCCAGATACGGCGCCACCACAATGCCTCTTGCACGGGTACCGCAAGAAGAGACCCCAGAACCCTTGTGAAGATTCTGGGAGTCGTTGCAAAACCGAAAGGAAGGACCACGACTAGAAGTGTTTGCTAGAAAGGCAAACCTTAAGAACTTGTGATGATCCCAGTGGATGGGAACCTGTATATATGTGTCCTTTAAATCCACTGTTGTCATAAATTGACCCTCCTGGATCAATGGAATAATGGTACAAAGTCTTGAAAGACAAAACCTGAGAAATTTGTTTAGACTCTTGAGGTCTAAAATTAGTCTGAAGGTTCCCACTTCTACAGGAACCACGAACAAATAATGATCATTAAACCAGACTTGATTGAGAAGGAGAAACTACCCCCTTACGGGTCGGGTGTACGTCCCTCATGTAGTTTCAGCAACAAGATACTTAGAATAATTTCCCCTAGGCTAAGATGGATAGGGTCTGCAAGCTAGTAGGAGGAATAAAAGAATTTTCCTTATCCTATTCCTGCGAGAGTGGTGTATGTCCAAGAAACAGACAAAGCAACAACCCAGTACTACGCCGCACTGTAAACAGTATTCACTAACCGCAGGTTGACAATGTAGACCCTCTAACTATTAGTCATAGAGTCCGTTCCTCTGCAGAGAGTCCCGAAGGACCACTATCCCTTGTGTTAAAAAATTCTAGACCCACAAGAGAATTCTATCTTCCCATGAATATCTTTCTTCTAAGTATAGGGAAAGAAAAATGGGGAAGAAAAATATAACCCAATCTGGTACAGGAATACTTCCACCAAGACAGGCCCATCATAATATTAGAAAAACCAACTGGTGTCGGGACCACCCAGAGTAGCTAAAACTTCCGCAAGAAGCTCCTGATCAGATAAAGGTTTACCTCATCTGAGATTGAAAGTTCCTTATCTGGAATTTCCGAAATATCTTCCTCTTAACTGCAAACCTGCATGGAAGAAAACATTTGAAAAACCACCACTGAGTTAATCACACTATTCTGAGAGAAGAAGATTCCCTGCACATTTCTTCTCTCTATTTTTTTTTTTTTTTTTTTAAATCGCGTGGGGAAAAAAACTAAAATAGACAATGTATTAAAAACAGGGCAATTCCTTCTGTGCTATAAATTTTTTGTAACACCTTAGGAGAAATTTGTTGTAAATTTGACCATTGTCCCTATGGTTCAAAGCAGTATGTGCCTAGAATAAGAGTGTCTGAAACCAAGCCAAAAGAAAAAGACCTCTAGTAGGGTCTCCTTGATCACCTTTAATTCTAAAAGATGGTTTACACAAAGAAAACAGCTGGATTTGTAAACACAAAAATGTTACTGTCTCTTTAAAAAAAAAAAAAAATTCTGTGTGCAGAGGTAAGCTAAATTAGCCTGCAAACACTGTGCAGCAATTCCAGATGGAAAACGCAAGATGCCGCAGGGCACTGCATTTGAGATGGAAAATGTAATAAAAACCTCCTTAATCAATCTGCCTCACATATGGCAGAAATTGCAAGGAACCGCAGAGCACTGCACTTGAAATAAAAAATGCAATGTATACCGCTTTAATCAATCTGCCTTACATATGGAAGATTGCAAGGAACCGCAGGGCACTGCATTTGAGATAGGAAATGTAATGTATACTTCTTTAAACAATCTGCCTCACATATGGCAGAAATTGAAAGGAACCGCAGGGCACTGCATTTGAGATAGGAAATGTAATGAATACCTCTTTAAACAATCTTCCTCACATATGGCAGAAATTGCAAGGAACCGCAGGGCACTGTATTAGAGACAGAAAATGTAATGTATATCTTTAAACAATCTGCCTAACATATGGCAGAAATTGCAAAGGACCGCAGGGCACTGCACTTGAGATAGCAAATGTAATATATGCTTCTTTAAACAATCTACCTCTTCATAAGGCAGAATACTGAAAAAAGGACTTAGCCTGCTGTAATGAAAAATCAGAGTTGCTTCCTTAAATGATAACCTTTATTTAGTTACAAAGTTTAACATGGTTGAACGTGTGAGAGAGAATTGTAAAAACTATTAACTCTGTTTACATTCCCAAGTACTCGTTTCTTCCGATAACCAGAAGTGAAAGACAGGAAGTGTCTGCTATAAGGCGCCATCCTCCATATACAGAGAAGTTAGGAGGGGAGAGATTAACACTTTCACGCTGTTTACAAGCCCCACCCCTCATGGGCGTTGCTTAAGTCATCTCCCGGTCGCCATCTTATCTGAATAAAAACACTGGGAGGAAAAACAGATCTCTACCCTTTTACAGAAAATAATGCCAGTTCGTAAAAACACCACTCACACTGCAAATTAAGTAAACAAATAGCAACATAACTTAAAATCTCCCGGTCACTATTTTTCTAAATATAGACACCGGGAGCAAACGGACAGACTGCCTAGTTCCATTTCATGCAGCTGCTCTGTCCAATTGTTTACAGTGTTTTCTCTGTGTACTAGATGTCCCATAAAGGATCTTGCACAGATTCTATGTCAGCACCCCTATGCTAGAAAGACAATCTCAATGATATTCTACATGCCATAAATCATTTGCACAGTTAAGTAAAACATGCTAGTGCCTGCTTCCTTACTGCCATCTTTTCCCCTAATAGAACTAGGGAAATCTGAGTCCAAGTTCAATGAGGTGAAATGAAAAATTTTTTACAAAGTGCCCAAACTCTTTTTCTGAGATCCTTTCTCCCTCAGAAATAAAGTCAGCACTTACCTCATTTTCTGCCTGGCAGCAAGGCAGTCCTCAGGTTTAAGAGGTCCTCTCCCTCCCATGGACCTGGAAACAAACGAAAGTCCTGAGCCAAAATCCCTCAAGTTTTCTTTTAGTCAGGGCAGCATCAGTATGGGAGGCGCAATGAGAATAATGTCCCACAAGTTCCCATTGCTTTAAAGCCACCAAAAGCTCTACTGTAGAGACTGATATGGACTATGGCTAAACTCTAGAACAAAGCAGCACACTCTGGCACTACTTTAAAAATAATAAACTCTTGATTGAAGAATCTAATCTAACACCTCACTTTACCTCTTCCTATCACTAACGTAGGCAAAGAGAATGACTGGAGTGGGAGGGAAAGGAGGAGCTATTTAACAGCTCTGCTGTGGTGCTCTTTGCCTCCTCCTGCTGACCAGTAGGTGAATATCCCATAAGTAATGAAGATGATCCGTGGACTCATCGTGTCTTTAAGAAGAAATGGTCCCACACACAGACAGAATGTCCCTGTCACCATAATTCTGACAAGGACATAATATGAGTTCACCAATGTCTCATACAACATTACCGTAAGGAGTGCTAGCCCCCCTACACCTGTAAAAGGCTTCACAAAGAGTTGCAGACCTCACATGACTCAGTGATCAGCTAAGTTACTGAACAACAATATCATGGCTGCGAGATCCTGGCCCACAATACATTCTCACAATATGGTCACTGCCAATATTCCGAGCATGATAATTGCTTCTGAAACCAGGAAAATGAAGTCACATTGGTTTATTGTGTTAATTTATCAATGTAAACTGCGTGTGACAAACTTAAAAATAAAAAAAATAAGAGCTTGCATAAATGTGTAATTTATTTCTCAACACTATTGGTGCTCAATACATTTTTTTTTACTGGAGTAGAATACCTTTCGAAAAAAACAGCTCAATACATATCAACACTGGCTGTGAGAAAATCATGCAACAATATTGTGATACTGGCCAGCCCACAGAGGGACATTTAACACAACAAATTTCTTTCAAGCATTAAGGGCTCCATGTACGAAGCAGCGAGAGCGGCTCCAGAGCCCTGGTGGGGCAGGTTCACATATGCGAGCCTGCTTCCCGCAATGTAAAAAGCAGCGGTCATTAGACCGCTGCTTCTTACACCCTACGCCACCTCTGAGGTGGCGAGGGAAAAAATCACTGAGAGCGAGCTCTCAGGGATTGAAAGCCCCTTAAGTCGCACGAATGAAGGGGACAGATCCGCTGCACGTATGTAGCAAAGGCGGGCGAACAGCTTCGCAAGTTGAGTAGCTGTCAGTCTGCCTCTTAGTACATGGGGCCCTTAGAATACAGTTCAAATATGCTAAATATATTTTTACTTGAAACGGTTAAAGGGACAGTCAACAACAGAATTTATGTTGTTTAAAAGGATAGATAATCCCTTTATTAACCATTCCCCAGTTTTACATAACCAACACAGTTATAATAATACACATTTTACCTCTGTAATTACCTTGTATCTATGCCTCTGCAAACTGACCCCTTATTTCAGTTCTTTTGACTGTTTCTTTTAAGTTGCATTTTAGCCTTCAGTGCTGACTCCTAGGCAATTTCACGTGCATGAGCTCAATGTTATCTATATGACACACATGAACTAATGTGGTGAAAAACTATCAAAATGCATTTAGATAAGAGGCAGCCTTCAAGGTCTAAGAAATTAACATTTGAGCCTACCTAGGGTTAGCTTTCAACTACGAATACCAAGAAAAAGCAAAATTGGTGGTAAAAGTAAGTTGGATAGTTGTTTAAAAACAGAATTTATGTTTACCTGATAAATTACTTTCTCCAACGGTGTGTCCGGTCCACGGCGTCATCCTTACTTGTGGGATATTCTCTTCCCCAACAGGAAATGGCAAAGAGCCCAGCAAAGCTGGTCACATGATCCCTCCTAGGCTCCGCCTACCCCAGTCATTCGACCGACGTTAAGGAGGAATATTTGCATAGGAGAAACCATATGGTACCGTGGTGACTGTAGTTAAAGAAAATAAATTATCAGACCTGATTAAAAAAACCAGGGCGGGCCGTGGACCGGACACACCGTTGGAGAAAGTAATTTATCAGGTAAACATAAATTCTGTTTTCTCCAACATAGGTGTGTCCGGTCCACGGCGTCATCCTTACTTGTGGGAACCAATACCAAAGCTTTAGGACACGGATGAAGGGAGGGAGCAAATCAGGTCACCTAAATGGAAGGCACCACGGCTTGCAAAACCTTTCTCCCAAAAATAGCCTCAGAAGAAACAAAAGTATCAAACTTGTAAAATTTGGTAAAAGTGTGCAGTGAAGACCAAGTCGCTGCCCCACATATCTGATCATCAGAAGCCTCGTTCTTGAAGGCCCATGTGGAAGCCACAGCCCTAGTGGAATGAGCTGTGATTCTTTCGGGAGGCTGCCGTCCGGCAGTCTCGTAAGCCAATCTGATGATGCTTTTAATCCAAAAAGAGAGAGAGGTAGAAGTTGCTTTTTGACCTCTCCTTTTACCGGAATAAACAACAAACAAGGAAGATGTTTGTCTAAAATCCTTTGTAGCATCTAAATAGAATTTTAGAGCGCGAACAACATCCAAATTGTGCAACAAACGTTCCTTCTTTGAAACTGGTTTCGGACACAGAGAAGGTACGATAAGCTCCTGGTTAATGTTTTTGTTAGAAACAACTTTTGGAAGAAAACCAGGTTTAGTACGTAAAACCACCTTATCTGCATGGAACACCAGATAAGGAGGAGAACACTGCAGAGCAGATAATTCTGAAACTCTTCTAGCAGAAGAAATTGCAACTAAAAACAAAACTTTCCAAGATAATAACTTAATATCAACGGAATGAAAGGGTTCAAACGGAACCCCCTGAAGAACTGAAAGAACTAAATTGAGACTCCAAGGAGGAGTCAAAGGTTTGTAAACAGGCTTAATTCTAACCAGAGCCTGAACAAAGGCTTGAACATCTGGCACAGCTGCCAGCTTTTTGTGAAGTAACACAGACAAGGCAGAAATCTGTCCCTTCAGGGAACTTGCAGATAATCCTTTTTCCAATCCTTCTTGAAGGAAGGATAGAATCTTAGGAATCTTAACCTTGTCCCAAGGGAATCCTTTAGATTCACACCAACAGATATATTTTTTCCAAATTTTGTGGTAAATCTTTCTAGTTACAGGCTTTCTGGCCTGGACAAGAGTATCGATAACAGAATCTGAGAATCCTCGCTTCGATAAGATCAAGCGTTCAATCTCCAAGCAGTCAGCTGGAGTGAAACCAGATTCGGATGTTCGAACGGACCCTGAACAAGCAGGTCTCGTCTCAAAGGTAGCTTCCAAGGTGGAGCCGATGACATATTCACCAGATCTGCATACCAAGTCCTGCGTGGCCACGCAGGAGCTATCAAGATCACCGACGCCCTCTCCTGATTGATCCTGGCTACCAGCCTGGGGATGAGAGGAAACGGCGGGAACACATAAGCTAGTTTGAAGGTCCAAGGTGCTACTAGTGCATCCACTAGAGCCGCCTTGGGATCCCTGGATCTGGACCCGTAGCAAGGAACTTTGAAGTTCTGACGAGAGGCCATCAGATCCATGTCTGGAATGCCCCACAGCTGAGTGACTTGGGCAAAGATTTCCGGATGGAGTTCCCACTCCCCCGGATGCAATGTCTGACGACTCAGAAAATCCGCTTCCCAATATTCCACTCCTGGGATGTGGATAGCAGACAGGTGGCAGGAGTGAGACTCCGCCCATAGAATGATTCTGGTCACTTCTTCCATCGCTAGGGAACTCCTTGTTCCCCCCTGATGGTTGATGTACGCAACAGTTGTCATGTTGTCTGATTGAAACCGTATGAACTTGGCCCTCGCTAGCTGAGGCCAAGCCTTGAGAGCATTGAATATCGCTCTCAGTTCCAGAGTATTTATCGGTAGAAGAGATTCTTCCCGAGACCAAAGACCCTGAGCTTTCAGGGATCCCCAGACCGCGCCCCAGCCCATCAGACTGGCGTCGGTCGTGACAATGACCCACTCTGGTCTGCGGAATGTCATCCCTTGTGACTAAGGTTGTCCAGGGACAGCCACCAACGGAGTGAGTCTCTGGTCCTCTGATTTACTTGTATCTTCGGAGACAAGTCTGTATAGTCCCCATTCCACTGACTGAGCATGCACAGTTGTAATGGTCTTAGATGAATGCGCGCAAAAGGAACTATGTCCATTGCCGCTACCATCAACCCGATTACTTCCATGCACTGAGCTATGGAAGGAAGAGGAACAGAATGAAGTATCCGACAAGAGTCTAGAAGTTTTGTTTTTCTGGCCTCTGTCAGAAAAATCCTCATTTCTAAGGAGTCTATTATTGTTCCCAAGAAGGGAACCCTTGTTGATGGAGATAGAGAACTCTTTTCCACGTTCATCTGAGAAAGGCCAGGACAATGTCCGTGTGAGCCTTTGCTTGAGGAAGGGACGACGCTTGAATCAGAATGTCGTCCAAGTAAGGTACTACAGCAATGCCCCTTGGTCTTAGCACAGCTAGAAGGGACCCTAGTACCTTTGTGAAAATCCTTGGAGCAGTGGCTAATCCGAAAGGAAGCGCCACGAACTGGTAATGCTTGTCCAGGAATGCGAACCTTAGGAACCGATGATGTTCCTTGTGGATAGGAATATGTAGATACGCATCCTTTAAATCCACCGTGGTCATGAATTGACCTTCCTGGATGGAAGGAAGAATAGTTCGAATGGTTTCCATCTTGAACGATGGAACCTTGAGAAACTTGTTTAAGATCTTGATATCTAAGATTGGCCTGAACGTTCCCTCTTTTTTGGGAACTATGAACAGAATGGAGTAGAACCCCATCCCTTGTTCTCTTAATGGAACAGGATGAATCACTCCCATTTTTAACAGGTCTTCTACACAATGTAAGAATGCCTGTCTTTTTATGTGGTCTGAAGACAACTGAGACCTGTGGAATCTCCCCCTCGGGGGAAGTCCCTTGAATTCCAGAAGATAACCTTGGGAGACTATTTCTAGCGCCCAAGGATCCAGAACATCTCTTGCCCAAGCCTGAGCGAAGAGAGAGAGTCTGCCCCCCACCAGATCCGATCCCGGATCGGGGGCCAACATTTCATGCTGTCTTGGTAGCAGTGGCAGGTTTCTTGGCCTGCTTCCCCTTGTTCCAGCCATGCATTGGTCTCCAAGCTGGCTTGGCTTGAGAAGTATTACCCTCTTGCTTAGAGGACGTAGCACTTTGGGCTGGTCCGTTTCTACGAAAGGGACGAAAATTAGGTTTATTTTTTGCCTTGAAAGGCCGATCCTGAGGAAGGGCGTGGCCCTTACCCCCAGTGATATCAGAGATAATCTCTTTCAAGTCAGGGCCAAACAGCGTTTTCCCCTTGAAAGGAATGTTAAGTAGCTTGTTCTTGGAAGATGCAGCAGCCGACCAAGATTTTAACCAAAGCGCTCTGCGCGCCACAATAGCAAACCCAGAATTCTTAGCCGCTAACCTCGCCAATTGCAAAGTGGCGTCTAGGGTGAAAGAATTAGCCAATTTGAGAGCATTGATTCTGTCCATAATCTCCTCATAAGGAGGAGAATCACTATCGACCGCCTTTATTAGCTCATCGAACCAGAAACATGCGGCTGTAGCGACAGGGACAATGCATGAAATTGGTTGTAGAAGGTAACCCTGCTGAACAAACATCTTTTTAAGCAAACCTTCTAATTTTTTATCCATAGGATCTTTGAAAGCACAACTATCCTCTATGGGTATAGTGGTGCGTTTGTTTACAGTGGAAACCGCTCCCTCGACCTTGGGGACTGTCTGCCATAAGTCCTTTCTGGGGTCGACCATAGGAAACAATATTTTAAATATGGGGGGAGGGACGAAAGGAATACCGGGCCTTTCCCATTCTTTATTAACAATGTCCGCCACCCGCTTGGGTATAGGAAAAGCTTCTGGGAGCCCCGGCACCTCTAGGAACTTGTCCATTTTACATAGTTTCTCTGGGATGACCAACTTGTCACAATCATCCAGAGTGGATAATACCTCCTTAAGCAGAATGCGGAGATGTTCCAACTTAAATTTAAATGTAATCACATCAGGTTCAGCTTGTTGAGAAATGTTCCCTGAATCAGTAATTTCTCCCTCAGACAAAACCTCCCTGGCCCCATCAGACTGGGTTATGGGCCCTTCAGAAATATTATTATCAGCGTCGTCATGCTCTTCAGTATCTAAACCAGAGCAGTCGCGCTTACGCTGATAAGTGTTCATTTTGGCTAAAATGTTTTTGACAGAATAATCCATTACAGCCGTTAATTGTTGCATAGTAAGGAGTATTGGCGCGCTAGATGTACTAGGGGCCTCGTGAGTGGGCAAGACTCGTGTAGACGAAGGAGGGAATGATGCAGTACCATGCTTACTCCCCTCACTTGAGGAATCATCTTGGGCATCATTGTCATTGTCACATAAATCACATTTATTTAAATGAATGGGAATTCTGGCTTCCCCACATTCAGAACACAGTCTATCTGGTAGTTCAGACATGTAAAACAGGCATACACTTGATAACCAAGTACAAAAAACGTTTTAAAATAAAACCGTTACTGTCACTTTAAATTTTAAACTGAACACACTTTATTACTGCAATTGCGAAAAAACATGAAGGAATTGTTCAAAATTCACCAAATTTTCACCACAGTGTCTTAAAGCCTTAAAAGTATTGCACACCAAATTTGGAAGCTTTAACCCTTAAAATAACGGAACCGGAGCCGTTTTTATATTTAACCCCTTTACAGTCCCTGGAATCTGCTTTGCTGAGACCCAACCAAGCCCAAAGGGGAATACGATACCAAATGATGCCTTCAGAAAGACTTTTCTATGTATCAGAGCTCCACACACATGCAGCTGCATGCCATGCTGTTCTCAAAAACAAGTGCGCCATACCGGCGCGAAAATGAGGCTCTGACTATGATTAGGGAAAGCCCCTATAGAATAAAGTGTCTAAAACAGTGCCTGCCGATATTATTTTACAAAAAATACCCAGATTAAATGATTCCTCAAGGCTAAATATGTGTAAATATGATCGATTTAGCCCAGAAAAAGTCTACAGTCTTAATAAGCCCTTGTGAAGCCCTTATTTACGATCGTAATAAACATGGCTTACCGGATCCCATAGGGAAAATGACAGCTTCCAGCATTACATCGTCTTGTTAGAATGTGTCATACCTCAAGCAGCAAGAGACTGCTCACTGTTCCCCCAACTGAAGTTAATTGCTCTCAACAGTCCTGTGTGGAACAGCCATGGATTTTAGTGACGGTTGCTAAAATCATTTTCCTCATACAAACAGAAATCTTCATCTCTTTTCTGTTTCTGAGTAAATAGTACATACCAGCACTATTTCAAAATAACAAACTCTTGATTGAATAATAAAAACTACAGTTAAACACTAAAAAAAAACTCTAAGCCATCTCCGTGGAGATGTTGCCTGTACAACGGCAAAGAGAATGACTGGGGTAGGCGGAGCCTAGGAGGGATCATGTGACCAGCTTTGCTGGGCTCTTTGCCATTTCCTGTTGGGGAAGAGAATATCCCACAAGTAAGGATGACGCCGTGGACCGGACACACCTATGTTGGAGAAATTACATGCCCTATTTGAATCATGAAAGTTTATTTTGGACTTGACTGTCCCTTTAAGAGCATGTATATAAACAGCTAGTCCATGGGATAGAAGCTCACTATCGGATAAGGAAGACTCCCACAGCTATTGGTGGGCAGTGGCACACCTCATATCCATGAGCACAAAAAACATCATCACCACAGAACATCCATTTCTGTCTTTTTTATAGGGTCTGGAAATGTGACATATTTGATCCAGATATATTGTAGTCTCTGAATTCCCTACTGCTAGATAAGGTATTGCTCTGCTAATGTTGCAGCTGCAACGGATACTGTCTGACAGCTTTGTCCTCTAGTGCAGCAACCTGACACTGCTGATTGTCACACAGCCTGTTTTCCTGGTATTTGAAAGAGAATTATATCTGCAGGATAGGGGTCACTTAGCCAGGTATTTTAAAGTGGTTTATAAATAAAATGTCAACAGATACAGAGAGAACAAGACTTTCTGCTTAATCTATGCGTTTTATTCTTTTCACTTTACCTCTGTATGCGCAAAGCTTACGCAATTTCTTTCCAAGTATGGAACTGCTGTTTTTTGTGATGTAGTGCTATGGGTGCAAACTGCAATTAAGGCATTGCTTTTTGCTTTTGTGTTGTCTTAAAAAAATAATCTGCATTTAAAATAAAATGTATTAAAGGGCAATTTTAGTTGAAAAAATATGTCGGCAAAGGAAATTTTGACACTTGTGAGAAAAACAAAATCTACTGCTTATTTGAGTAAGTGCTATTTTATTTATAAATGCGGTTGTTAATTTTGCAATTCCACTGTAATTAATGGTTCTATAACTCTATAATTTGGTTTCATTTGAGTAAGAAGTTTAACTCTGGAATAAATGTACAGTGTGTGTTTGAGGTGAAGGTTAACAACAATAATATTCCTCAGCCCTTGCTCTAAATCTCACTGAAGAATTTGACCAATAAACTAAAACGGAGCTGCATCATTCTGCCGTTATCCAACTACAATAGTCAGTACTAAAGGTCAAGGAATAAATAATAATGGATCAGTGACTGTTATGGAATACATCACCTGCTTAGTCACAAATTACAGAGTTCAGTTTCTAATCACAATAAAACAGAGAAGAGCTACTTCACTGACCCATAACAAACACCCCTATCAACAACTCAAGTCAAAGGGACACTCAAGTCAAAATTAAACTTTCATGATTCAGATAGAGCATGTAATTTTAAACAACTTTCCAATTTACTTCCATTAACAAAATGTGCACAGTCCTTTAATATTTACACTTTTTGAGTCACAAGCTCTTACTGAGCATGTGCAAGAATAAAGGTATATGCATTTGAGATTGGCTGATGGTAGTCACATGGTATGTATATGCATTTGTGATTGGCTGATGGCTGTCACATGGCACAGGGGTAGACAAACTTAAAATTGTCAAAAAAAAATCTACTACTCATTTAAAGTTCAGACTAAGTGCTATTGCATTGTCTTTTTATCATGCATTTGTTGATTATGCAAATCTACTGTGATTACTGGTAAATGTAGGGTTGTGTGTAGAATAGAAGACCTGCTAAAAACACAGGCCTGCAATATAACCAATAATAAGACTATTTAATAATATGGACAATTAAAGGGATACGAACCCCCCCGCCCAACCAAAAAAAAAGTGTGATACAGAGCATACAATTTAAAAAAAATGCAGTTGACTTCTATTTTCCGATTTGCTTTGTTCCCATGATATTCATTGTTGAAGAGATACCTAGGTAGTTGTATGTAGCACTACTTAGTAGGAAATAACACTGCCATCTACTACTCTTGAAATAGTTAACATTCTTGCAAAACTGCGGTCATGAAGTGCGCAAGAGACGTGCATGCTTATGTCCCTACTTTTTAACAAAAGATACCAAGAGAATGAAGAAAATTAGTAATAGAAGTAAGAAAGTTGTTTAAGAGCAAACCGCAGGACTTAATGAGAAATCGAGAAAACCGCAGTACTCATGAGAAATCGGCAAACCGCAGAACTCATGAGAAACCGGCAAACCGCAGTACTCATGAGAAACCGGCAAACCGCAGTACTCATGAGAAACCGGCAAACCGCAGTACTCATGAGAAACCGGCAAACCGCAGTACTCATGAGAAACCGGCAAACCGCAGTACTCATGAGAAACCAGCAAACCGCAGTACTCATGAGAAACAGGCAAACCACAGTACTCATGAGAAACCGGCAAACCGCAGTACTCATGAGAAACCAGCAAACCGCAGTACTCATGAGAAACCAGCAAACTGCAGTAATCATGAGAAACAGGCAAACCACAGTATTGAATAGAAAACATAAATTATGCTTACCTGACAATTTCATTTCCATCTGTATGGGAAGAGTCCACAGCTGCATTCCTTACTTTTGGGAAATACTGAACCTGGCCACCAGGAGGAGGCAAAGACACCCAGCCAAAGGCTTAAATACCTCCCCCACTTCCTCATAACCCCAGTCATTCTGCCAAGGTAACAAGAAACAGTAGAATAAATATCAGGGTGAAAAAGGTGCCAGAAGAAATAAAAATAAATTTAAGGCCGCCCACCAGAGAACACGGGCGGGAGCTGTGGACTCTTCCCATACAGATGGAAATTAAATTATCAGGTAAGCATAATTTATGTTTTCCATCTTAATAAGGGAAGAGTCCACAACTGCATTCCTTACTTTTGGGAAACATATACCCAAGCTCTAGAGTACACGGAATGCTAACGGAAGGGAAAAGAGAGGCGGACCCAATCTGAGGACACCACAGCCTGCAAAATCTCTCTCCCGAAGGCTGCTTCAGCAGAAGCAAAAACATAAAACTTGTAAAATTTTGAAAAATGATGTAAGGAGAACAAGGTAGCCGCCTTACAAATCAGATCCATAGAGACCTCATCCTTGAAGGCCCCAAAGAAAACCGTTGCTCTCATAGAATGAGCCGTAGTCCACAGAGGAGGCTTATGTCCCGCCGTCTCTATGCGAAACGGATGACACTCCTCAATCAAAAAGGTAAGGAAGTCGAAGAGGCCCTCGGCCCTCTGACCCCTACGCTTCCTGGAAAGAGAACAAACAGAAAACGAGGTTTGTCTAAATTCCTTTGTGGCCTGAAGATAGAACTTCAAGGCACAAACCACATCCAAAAATACGTTGTAAACGTTGCTTCGATGAAGAAGGATTAGGACATAAAAAGGTGATTGATGTTGCGAATTGACACAACCTAAAGGAAGGAACCTAACTTGGTTCATAAAACAGTCTTATCGACATGAAAAGCCAGATAAGGAGGGTCACATTGCAAAACAGCAATCACAGATACTCTGCATGCATAAGCAATAGCCAGTAGAAAAGGAACCTTTCCAGACAACAATTTTGTGTCTACTTCATGCATAGGCTCCAACAAAGTCTGATGCAACGCTTTAAGAACAAGATTTAAACTCCAAGGAGGAGCCTAGATCTAAACACAGGTCTGATCCAAGCAGAGCCTTAACAAATGGCTGCACATCTGGAAGCTCAACTAACCTCTTGTGCAGTAACACAGACAGGCCGAAAACTGTCCCATCAGGGGACTTGCAGAAAGGCCCTTCTCCATCCTGGAGAACAGAATAAGTAGGTCCTCCACACCTTATGATAGATGCGACGAGCAACCAGGTTACGAGCTTGATGAGAATAAATATAACTCTCTCAGAAACCCCTCTTTTGGCTAGGATTTAGCGTTCAATATACATGCAGTCGACCTCAAAGAATCTAGACAATGATGAACAAAAAAACCTTGGTCAGCAGATCCCTGCAACAAGGTAACTTTCACGGAGGAGATGATGACATCCCCACTATATCAGCCAACCTTAACCTTTGCAGACAAGACGGAGCAATCGGTTACACTGACGCCTTCTTGGCTCGAGACACTACACTAGGAAGTAGTGCGGCCAGAAAGGATCAATTAGGTTGAACCTCCAAGGCACCGCTAATGCATCTCCGTCTGAGGATCCCTGTACCTCGACCCATATCTGGGTAGCTTGGTATTTAGACGTCATAAGATCTTCCTCTAGCAAATCTCTGCAAACACTCGGAATGGAGAGACCATTCCCCTGGATGAAAGGATTATCTGCTGAGGAAATTCGCTTCCCAGTTGTCCACACCCAGAATATGGATCGCTGACAGCGAACAAATGTGGGTCTCCCCCACACCAGAATCTGAGATACTTCCCTCATAACTAGGGAGCTTCTCGTTCCCCCCTGATGGTTGATGTAAGCCACCGAGGATATATTGTCTGATTGGAAACTGAATAACTGGGACGAACCCAGCAGAGGCCAATCCTTCAGAGCATTGTATATTGCCCGAAGATCCAAAATGAGGGCAGGACCTCCTGAGACCATAGGCCCTGTGCCTTCCTGGCACCCCAAACAGCTCCCCATCCTGACAGACTCGCAACAGTAATCACAATCACCCAGGATGGTCTTAAGACGGACGGTCCCTCAGGACAAGTGATCCGGATAGAACCACCAAGAGAGCGATTCTCTTGAACGGTTGTCCAGAGAAATCTGTTGAGACAGATCCGAATGATCGTCGTTCCACTCCTTCAGCATGCGCAGTTGCAACAGTCTGAGGTGAAACCTGGCAAGGGAAATTATGTCCATGCTGGACACCATGAGACAAAGCACCTCCATACACCAAGCCACAGATGGACTTAAGGAGATCTGGGGGGCAAGACGTGTTGAAGCTAGCTTGCAACGTCTCTGGTCTGACAGAAATATTCTCACGTCTATGGAGACTATTATAGTACCCGTGATTCAACCCTGGTACTTGACACAAAAGAGAACTCTCTCTAGATTATCTTCCATCCATGGGAACGAAAAAGACAGAGGAGAGTTTCCGAATAGTCCTCTTGAAGTTGTAGCTAGACCAAACGGAAGGGCAATAAACTGGAAGTGCTGGTCCAAGAATGCAACCTTAGGAATTGGGAGTGGTCCTATAGGATTGGTACGTGAAGGGAACATCCTTCAGATCTATCGTGGTAATGAACTGCCCCTCTTTTTTTAATGTAAAAGAGCAGATTTATTTAGGACAATGTCCTACAAAAAGCCCTTTTAAGGGCTAGTCATAGTTTAGCATTAGATTAGGCTTTTATTTTGGGGTATTTTGTTTTTTAAAGGGGGTATTGAGAGTATTTTTATTTTTTATTTTGGATAATGTAGTTTGTTTTTTCTGTAATTTTAGCTTTTTTATTCTTTGTAATTTTAGGATTTTTAAAATGTTAGGAACTTTAGGCAGTTAATTAATTAAAGGTTAAATTATGGGG
Organism: Bombina bombina; assembly: GCF_027579735.1. NCBI lineage: Eukaryota > Metazoa > Chordata > Amphibia > Anura > Bombinatoridae > Bombina > Bombina bombina. The sequence goes on from NC_069499.1 coordinate 544,439,437, forward strand.
GTGTTAGGTTAGGGGGATAGTTGTTAGAAAAAATACTTTGTGTTCTGGGTGTGGGTTGGCGGTTTAAAGGTTAATTGTTTTAATTAGCTTTTTTGCAATGTGTTTTTTTTGCGGTTTAGTATTTTTAAAATAGAAATTAGTTTTTTTGCGTTTTATTTAAATGGCGGATTAGGAGTTAATTCATTTATAAATTAGATTACGATCTTTGTGCTTGGCGATTTAGTGGTTAAAAAGTGTATTAATTACATTGCGATGTGGGGGGTTGTCGGGTTAGGGGTAAATCATTTTATTATTAGTTGTGGTTTTGGGAGTATGGCGTTAATATGGGTGGTTTTGCACTTTAGTGGTTAATAACTTTTTTTAAGGTAGATTGCAATGTGGGGGGTTCTCGGATTAGGTTTATTATTGGGAGGTGGCTCAGCCTACACATTATTTATACACTCACTTTGCATAGTAACTGTATAAATAATGTAGCCACTGATACTACAGTAATACGCAATTCATATATATATATATATATATATATATATATATATATATATATATTGTACATACTGACACATTATATAATTTAGCCATATGTACCGAAAGGAATTGTATGTATGAGTGTCAGTGTGTACATGATATTTAAAACGGTTTAATATGTTAGTGTCAACATGTACATTATTTATTCTTTTTCTATGCATTTTTTACTGTATAAATAATGTGTGGGCAGATATACGGAAATTGCTGATCGCAATTTACGGAAATCTTTTACTGGGGAAATTTACATATTCGTCAGTGTCAATCAAACACTGTACGTTTGAGGAAAGCCACTCCTCTCGCTCGCAGCAACTCGCGTGTGTAGCTTGCGACTATCCACACCCCCTCCGAGTGCCATTTAGTTATTTAAAATATAAAGTTTTCAGATTATCTGACGCAGTAAGGAAAAAGCAGTCTGTGAGGAGAATTGCTTTAGAGAAAGATAACATTGTTTAATAGAGGAACATCGTCTATTGTTTCATTTTTCAGCATTATTAGCTATTACATCCTAAAAGCTTTTATAAAAGCTATAGACCTTTTTTCAAAGCTTTAGTTGTGATAAAAAAAAACGATTGTACATTCACCTCAAAAGCTTTTTTGAAAGCTACAGAAAAGGAAGTTAATTCATTTTATAAAAGCTTTTCTTCAGGCTATAGTACTTTTTAAAATGTTGTTGTTTTTTTAATGAGTGTGTTGCTACATTAGTAGCAAAGTTATTTAAAACACATTTATTTTAGATACAGTCGTATGCAAAAGTTTAGGTATCCCTGACAATTTCCATGATTTTCATTCATAAATAATTGGGTGTTTGGATCAGCAATTTCATTTTGATCTATCAAATAACTAAAGGACACAGTAATATTTCAGCAGTGAAATGAGGTTTATTGGATTAGCAGAAAATGTGCAATATGAATCAAAACAAAATTAGACAGGGGCACCCTTGTCATGTTGTTGTTTTGAATACCTGTAACTGCCTAGCACTGATTAATTTGAACACACAGTTGGTTTGGTGAGCCCATTAAGCCTTGAACTTCATAGACAGGTGCATCCAATCATGAGAAAAGGCACTTAAGGTGGCCAATTGCAAGTTGTTGTTCTCTTTGACTCTCCTCTAAAGAGTGGCAACATGGGGGCCTCAAAACAACTCTTAAATTACCTGAAAACAATGATTGTTCAACATTATGGTTTAGGGCAAGGCTACAAAAAGCTATCACAGAGATTTAAGCTGTCAGTATCCACTGTGAGGAACATAGTGTGGAAATGGAAGACCACAGGCACAGTTCTTGTTAAGGCCAGAAGTGGCAGGTCAAGTAAAATATCGGAGAGGCAAAGGATGGTGAGAATGGTCAAAAACAGCCCACAGACCACCTCCAAAGACCTACAACATCATCTTGCTGTAGATGGTGTCACTGTGCAACGTTCAACAATTCAGTGCACTTTGCACAAGGAGAAGCTGTATGGGAGAGTGATGCCACCCCACAAACAGAGTAGCTTGAGGAATGCCAACAAACATTTGGACAAGCTAGCTTCATTTTGGAAGAAGGTGCTGTGGACTGATGAAACAAAGATTGAGTTATTTGGTCATAACAAGGGGCGTTATGCATGGCGGCAAAAGAACACAGCGTTCCAAGACAAACACTTGCTACCAACAGTAAAATTTGGTGGATGTTCCATCATGCTGTGGGGCTGTGTGGCCAGAGCTGGTACTGGGAATCTAGTTAAAGTTGAGGGTCCCATGGATTCCACTCAAAATCAGCAGATACTTAAGAATAATGTTGAGGAATCAGTCCCAAAGTTGAAGTTACGCCGGGGCTAGATATTTCAACAAGACAACGACCCAAAACACTGCTCAAAATCTACTCCGGCATTTATGCAGAGGAACAAGTACAATGTTCTGGAATGGCCACTCCAGTCCCCAGACTGTAGCTTTATTATATAAAAAAATATTGTTGCTACACCTGTAGCTTTTTTATATATAATATATTATGGATATATTTAGGACAACAGTCCATCCAAATAAGGTTGTCAGTAAACCCTGTTGCTTTATATATATATATATATATATATATATATATATATATACTGTATATAAATTAGTGGCCAAATATGATTTTGGTATACCTGTAGATTAATTATATAATATAGGACAGTAGTCCATCTAAAATATAAATAGGGTGTCACTACACCAGTTGCTTAATTTATTTATAGATCAAAGCAGGTTTTTTTAAATACATTGTTGCTACATCTGTAGCTTTATTATATAAATAAATATTGTTGCTACACCTGTAACTTTATTATATATAATATACTTTGGATATATTTAGGACAGCAGTCCATCCAAATAAGGTTATACCTGGTGGTTATATATATATATATATATATATATATATATATATTATTTTTTATTTATTTATTTTAAACTTTGGCCAAATAGAGTTTTGCTACACCTGTAGATTAATTATATAATATAGGACAGCAGTTCAACCAAATACGGTGTCACTACACCTGTAGCTTAATTTATATATAGATCAAAGCAGATTTTTTTAAATACAGTTTTGCTAAAGCTGTAGTTTTATTATTTATAATATATTTTGAATATATTTAGGACAGCAGTCCATCCAAATAAGGTTGTCAGTATATCTGTCGGATATATATATATATATATATATATATATATATATATATATATATATATATTTTGTTATTATTATTATTTTTTTTTATTATTATTATTTTTTAATTAGTCTGGCCAAAAAGTGTTTTGGTATACCTGTAGATTAATTATATAATATAGGACAGTAGTCCATCAAGATACAGGTGTAGTGACACCCTATTTAAATAAATTACATATAGATCAAAGCTTAAATATATAAATAAAATATTTTTGCGACACCTGTAGCTTTATTATAGAAAACATATTTTGGATATATTTAGGACAGCAGTACATTCAAATAAGGGTGTCGCTACACCTGAGGTTATATATAAAAGTTTATATTTATTTTTTAAAAAAATCTGTCCAAATAGGGTGTTGCTACATATTTTGGATATATTTAGGACACCAGTCTGTCTAAATAGGGTGTTGCTATATTTGTAGCTTAAATTGAAAAAACATGCCCCTAAACGAAAGTTTTCTTTAGAAGAACAATCGGATGCAAAAAAGAGGCGAAATGAGAGACTTTAAAAAAAGAAAAAAATAATTTGACTGATTAAGAAAGGGCCAGTTTACGGAAAGCAAATGCAGAACCGAAAAGAAAAGAGAGCAAATAAGACAGAAAATCAGAGACTTAAAGAAAACAAAGAAATGCATTTAAAATAAAATGCTCATAGAATAAAATGTGCACAAAAGTATCTCAAATAAAAAAACAGCACACCATAAGCAATACAGAAAGAGAACGTAAAAGCAAACTTAGTGCAAGCCGTGTTCAACACCATCATAAATATTTTGCAAAACATACTCAACACATTGCATCAATTGTGAGATTTGATTAATTTGATCATCATAACTGTGGAGAGTTAAATGTTATATGCACCAACTGTTATGCTGTACATTTTCCAAAATAGCAGCCATCAGACAAACTATTCAGTCAATGCTGCAGCAAAGTAAAAGTAACTATTGAACCTATTAAAGTCGCTCCTTTAATAAAAAGCCTAATGACAGGAAATCATAAAAATTTTAAAAAAAATTACAAAAATATTAGATCTTTTAATAATTCTTTAGCATTTGCTTCAATGGGGCGAAAATATTGCTCTTCCTCCCGGTTATGGCCCTTACTGTTTTAGAATTAATGGACACTTTTTTTATTATTATTATTATTTTTTTCAAGTTTTCAAATGCTTTATTGAAGATTCAACAAAAGTAACAGAAAATTGGTATAGGTCAACAAGATACACATATGGTCAAAGAGCCTAAAAGTAACACATGTCTTAACCATCTGGACATCGAGAACTATAGGACTAATAACCAAAATCTGCTCCTCATCATTGAGGACATTGAAGGAAGTATAGGTTTAAAACAGAAAAGAACACTATAGTCCCAATAGTTAGCGTTTGTTGGTTTAGGGAAAAAAGAGAAGGGGGAAAGGGAGGAGGGGGTGGGCAGTGTTATTTACAAAGCTAGAAAGAGGGGAGCTCTAACTAGAGGTCCGTTAACCCTCAATAGGAACTAAGTCAGTCAGCGGTCAAGACATTAGGTTTCCATGCCATGTCATATTTATCTTTCCAGTCCGCCCAGATAAGTTCAAATAGGACTGAGTTTTCTAACTTATAAAAAATGTCTTTCTCCATTGTATAAATGAATGCCATGGTTTTAAGAGTTCTAGTCCAGTTTGGAGGGGTGTCTTTTTTGACAGTCGTAAAAAGATAGATACATAAGTATGCGTGGTGTTTCAGCAAGGTGTGTGTGCCTATATGCAGAAGGGCAATGGATAGAGTCCTGGGTAAGGATTTGCCCATGTTGGAGAGAACTAGAAAATATGAGTTCCACAAGGGGTGAATCTTAGGGCACTCCCACCATATGTGCATAGTGTTACCTCTCTGTCCGCAGCCTCTCCAACAGTCTGGGGATGCATTATGGAACATTCTGGTTAATTTAGTAGGAACATAGTACCAGTGAGTTAAAATTTTGTAATATGTCTCATATAGGGTTATACAGGGAATTGCTTTGTTAGTGAGTTCTAGGGTGCGTTTCCAAGTTTGTGGAAGAATTGGGGTTCCCAGTAGAGACTCCCAACACTGAAGATGAGGCAGCGGTTCGAAGGACGATTCAGCCCCAATTAATGAATAATGCATGTATAAAGGCCTATGGAGTCTGTTACCTTGACACCAGATGGTTTCCCATGGCGTGATCGTGCGGGCAAGCCCTGGTTTAAAGCCCCAACTAAGTAAAAAGCTTTTAATTCTGTGATATTCGAAAGGTAGGTATGGCGGAACTAGGAAACTATCCCCGAGCTGGGTAATGCTGGGAAATTGGATTTGTGGGGAAGATGACCACAGGTCCGAGACCTTGTTAACGCCTAGTTGGGCTCATCTGTTAGGATGTGTTTCCTGTAACCCGGTAAGTAAACCAGCCATAGAGGTTATGGGGGAAGGGTGCAGTGTGACAAGAGGGTAATGTCCAAGCTTGTCCCACATGGCTAGACAATCACAAACTATGGGGTTGACTATCCCTAATTCTCTACGACAGTGTGGTGGGGTCAATATTAGGTCGTTGCTACATATTTTGGATATATTTAGGACACCAGTCTGTCTAAATAGGGTGTTGCTATATTTGTAGCTTAAATTGAAAAAACATGCCCCTAAACGAAAGTTTTCTTTAGAAGAACAATCGGATGCAAAAAAGAGGCGAAATGAGAGACTTTAAAAAAAGAAAAAAATAATTTGACTGATTAAGAAAGGGCCAGTTTACGGAAAGCAAATGCAGAACCGAAAAGAAAAGAGAGCAAATAAGACAGAAAATCAGAGACTTAAAGAAAACAAAGAAATGCATTTAAAATAAAATGCTCATAGAATAAAATGTGCACAAAAGTATCTCAAATAAAAAAAACAGCACACCATAAGCAATACAGAAAGAGAACGTAAAAGCAAACTTAGTGCAAGCCGTGTTCAACACCATCATAAATATTTTGCAAAACATACTCAACACATTGCATCAATTGTGAGATTTGATTAATTTGATCATCATAACTGTGGAGAGTTAAATGTTATATGCACCAACTGTTATGCTGTACATTTTCCAAAATAGCAGCCATCAGACAAACTATTCAGTCAATGCTGCAGCAAAGTAAAAGTAACTATTGAACCTATTAAAGTCGCTCCTTTAATAAAAAGCCTAATGACAGGAAATCATAAAAATTTTAAAAAAAATTACAAAAATATTAGATCTTTTAATAATTCTTTAGCATTTGCTTCAATGGGGCGAAAATATTGCTCTTCCTCCCGGTTATGGCCCTTACTGTTTTAGAATTAATGGACACTTTTTTTATTATTATTATTATTTTTTTCAAGTTTTCAAATGCTTTATTGAAGATTCAACAAAAGTAACAGAAAATTGGTATAGGTCAACAAGATACACATATGGTCAAAGAGCCTAAAAGTAACACATGTCTTAACCATCTGGACATCGAGAACTATAGGACTAATAACCAAAATCTGCTCCTCATCATTGAGGACATTGACGGAAGTATAGGTTTAAAACAGAAAAGAACACTATAGTCCCAATAGTTAGCGTTTGTTGGTTTAGGGAAAAAAGAGAAGGGGGAAAGGGAGGAGGGGGTGGGCAGTGTTATTTACAAAGCTAGAAAGAGGGGAGCTCTAACTAGAGGTCCGTTAACCCTCAATAGGAACTAAGTCAGTCAGCGGTCAAGACATTAGGTTTCCATGCCATGTCATATTTATCTTTCCAGTCCGCCCAGATAAGTTCAAATAGGACTGAGTTTTCTAACTTATAAAAAATGTCTTTCTCCATTGTATAAATGAATGCCATGGTTTTAAGAGTTCTAGTCCAGTTTGGAGGGGTGTCTTTTTTGACAGTCGTAAAAAGATAGATACATAAGTATGCGTGGTGTTTCAGCAAGGTGTGTGTGCCTATATGCAGAAGGGCAATGGATAGAGTCCTGGGTAAGGATTTGCCCATGTTGGAGAGAACTAGAAAATATGAGTTCCACAAGGGGTGAATCTTAGGGCACTCCCACCATATGTGCATAGTGTTACCTCTCTGTCCGCAGCCTCTCCAACAGTCTGGGGATGCATTATGGAACATTCTGGTTAATTTAGTAGGAACATAGTACCAGTGAGTTAAAATTTTGTAATATGTCTCATATAGGGTTATACAGGGAATTGCTTTGTTAGTGAGTTCTAGGGTGCGTTTCCAAGTTTGTGGAAGAATTGGGGTTCCCAGTAGAGACTCCCAACACTGAAGATGAGGCAGCGGTTCGAAGGACGATTCAGCCCCAATTAATGAATAATGCATGTATAAAGGCCTATGGAGTCTGTTACCTTGACACCAGATGGTTTCCCATGGCGTGATCGTGCGGGCAAGCCCTGGTTTAAAGCCCCAACTAAGTAAAAAGCTTTTAATTCTGTGATATTCGAAAGGTAGGTATGGCGGAACTAGGAAACTATCCCCGAGCTGGGTAATGCTGGGAAATTGGATTTGTGGGGAAGATGACCACAGGTCCGAGACCTTGTTAACGCCTAGTTGGGCTCATCTGTTAGGATGTGTTTCCTGTAACCCGGTAAGTAAACCAGCCATAGAGGTTATGGGGGAAGGGTGCAGTGTGACAAGAGGGTAATGTCCAAGCTTGTCCCACATGGCTAGACAATCACAAACTATGGGGTTGACTATCCCTAATTCTCTACGACAGTGTGGTGGGGTCAATATTAGGTCGCGAAGATGAATGTTGTAAGGCAAAGAGGCTTGTTCAATTGATCTCCATTTGCTCAGAGAGTGTTGTACAACCCATTGCGCAACGTGGGTGAGCATAGCACCCTCATAATCCCTAATCAGAGAAGGCAACGCCAAGCACCCTGAGTTTTTGGAGGATTTTGTGTGCCACTCTGGGAGGTTTGTTTTGCCAAATGTATTTCGTCAAATCACTTTGGAATTATAACAAGATATGTTTGGGGCTCTAATCGGGAGACACCGAAATAGGTATGTGAGTTTTGGTAAGAAAGACATTTTTAGTGCAGCTATTCTATCTTGCCAAGAGACGTGAGACAGGTTCCAATTATTTTTAAGAGCTCTGAGCTCCAACAGGAGAGGGAGATAATTATCCTTTATTACCTGAGAGTTTAACTCCTAGATGCAAAACAAGTTTCTCTGTCCAGGTGAAGCTAAACCTGGATTGCAGAAGTTGTAACTGAGTGTGTGAAATACCTGGAGTATAGATTTCTGTTTTGGAAAGATTTAATTTATACATTTTTTTAAATAAATAGATTTAATTTATAAAAAGAGTGGGTTCAGAAAGAGTCTAAGATTTTCATAAGCCTTGGGATGGTATGTTCGGGGTCCGAGGAGAATATAGTAATGTCGTCCGCGAACAAGGCTATCTTATGTACTGTACCAAATAGTGTGACTACCTTCAACTGACAATCTGTTCTAATTTGCTCCGCCAGGAGTTCAATTGCCAAGGCAAACAATAAGGGTGACAAAGGGCAGCCTTGTCTAGTACCGTTCGAGATTGGGAATGGAGAAGAATGAAAACAAAGACCCCTAACTGAAGCAGTGGGGGTGGAGTAAAGGGATCTAACAGTTGTTATTATCTTACTTGGAAATTTAATGTTCCCGAGGACCTCCCAAAGATATTCCCACCGTATGCGGTCAAAAGCCTTCTCGGCATCTAGGGAGATAACTGATAGAGGCTTGTCAAGTTTAGAGGAAAGGCTAATAAATTTAGCAGTCGTCTGGTATTGTCCGGGCCCTCTCTATAGGGAACAAACCCCATATGGTGCGGATTAATAATGTTGGGTAAGAGACATGCGATGTGATTGGCCAATAATTTAGAACAAAATTTTATGTCAGCATTGATGAAAAATATCAGTCTATAGCTGGAGCATCGTGAAGGGTCTTTATTAGGTTTAGGGATGGTAATGATAGTGGCTTCTAAGAATTCCTGTTTAAAGCAGCCTTCCTCTCTCGCTAAGTTGTAGAGCCTGAGCAGGAGGGGAGAAAGTTTACGTGTAAAAGTCTTATAAAAGTATACCGGGAAACCATCCGGGCCTGGGGATTTAAAAGATTTCGAGTCACGCTGCTCACATGAAAGTGTGGGGAGAAAAAGTGAGTCCAGGAATGTGCAGATGTTTTTTGGGGCGTTGCCTGAAGTTTTTCGGACAGCTCCAAGTAGTACAAATTAGAGTAATACTTAGCAAATTCGCTGCCTATTTGAGAAGTGAATCTGAACAACGAATGTAGTGAATGTGTGACAAGCCTACTCTGTTTCTAATTTTATTGGCCAGTAGGGTGTCCGCTTTATTGCTTTTATAATAAAACAGTTGTTTCATTTTAGTTAAATTGATTTGTGTTCTGCGGAGTTCAATTTGGGAAATGTGGTTTTTAATGTCAGTAATTTGGAGTATTAGAGATGTGGAAGGGGTACTCCAGTTTTGTGTTTCCAAGTCTCTGAGTTTTATGTGGGCTTGTGACAGGGAAAGGCCAGCTTGTTTTCTGATATGTGCTTGTTTTCCAATCATAAGTCGCCTGATTGGGGCTTTCGCTGCCCCCCATAATGTGTCATCCCATACTAGTGCGTTGTCATTAGTCTGTATGAAATGGGTGATGTCTCTGCGGAGTTCTCCTCTAAATGGGACATCGGATAGGAGGTGATGAGGCATGCGCCAAGGGACCATAATGTGTGAGTTGTTTTCCGAGAGGATATCAGCATGGGCATGGTCGTGGTCAGACCAAGCACACAGAAAGATATTGGCTTGTTTAACTAAATCCAGTAAGTCAGCTGTGCAGAAAATATAGTCAAATTTGGCATTCAGTTTGTGTGCGTGTGAATAGTGTGTGTAATCTTTGTCTCTGGGGTGGATAGATCTCCAGATATCATAGTATCCAGAGCAGGACATTAGATTGCGGAACTTGTGAGCCGGGAGTTCAGCAGGTGATTGGGCCTTTTCTGGAACGGTGGTTTTCCTGTCTACTCTATGGTCCCAGACCATGTTAAAGTCCCCAGCAAGAATAACTCTACCCTGTTTAGTTTGGTCAATTATGTTCAAGATTTGCTTTAAGCATTTGGGTTGATGGGTGTTTGGTAGGTAAATTGAGGCTAGTGTATATACTACGTAGTTCAATTTGCAAATAAGGATTACATATCTTGCCTGAGGGTCCTTAATGACTTAGATAAATTTGTATGCAAGTCTCCTATGGATTAAAATAGCAGTTCCTCTAGCTTTTTTAGTAAAATTGGCAAATTCAACGTTAGTATATGACTTGGAGGAAAGCCTAAGGGGTTCAGTCAGTAACCAATGCGTTTCCTGAAGGAAGAAAACATCAGGGTTATGGTGTTTAAGTGAGCCCACTAGTAAACTGTGTTTAAGTGGAGAATTAAGGCCTCTAGCATTATGGGTTAGGACTCTTAGGGTTGACATATCAATATGTTAGGTTACAACTAAAATGGGAAGGTAGGTGATGTCTAGCTATGCAAGGGAGAGAGGGGATGGGGATACAGGGTAGGAAGGGGTGGGGTAATATAGACACTAGAAAAGCATCTGAAAGGTGTGGTGGAAATAGTCCACCTCAAAGGAACCCTAGCGTAGGCTTCTAAGTGGGGGGGGGGAGAACAAAATGCCAAAGAGCAGAGAAGGTAGGGACCAGCATTGGTCTTGGGATGTTTCCTAGCCGAATGAGGCATCTTGAGGTCACCCAGGCCCAAGACAATTCAACTCAAAGGGAACTATAGTGCCCTCCAATGGTATGCACACAGCTGTCAAAACAGTGATCGGGTCTACAAACGCATAAACAATCAGATATTACACATATATCTTTAGAGCGGGGCTGGATGGCATCCCGCAAGTACCTTTACCTCATGTTGTTTTAAAGAGTCTTACATAAAGAGGTTGGGGGAACTCAAGTGGGTCAGAGTCTTACTACAGGGGCCAGATGGAACAGACCCAGAGTCGTGAGAAGGGGTAAATCTGAGAATTAAAGGGTTTGGTTCTAATTAAGCTAGGGGGCAAAACAAACTCCCAAACTGGGCTCAGAGCACAGACCAGTAAAATACAATAGAGGTATATGACGCGTGTTTTTTCACATAAGTCATTGGTTCAACCTCCTCACTATAGGGCGAGAGTGCATCCAACACAAAAGAGGGGTATAGTTAGGGATTCCAGGCTCAGTTCCCCAAACCAGCCTGACTCGAGACCAACAGATGGGGAGGTGAAACCAAGAATAACACACCTAATACATGAGATGCAATATATAAATATATCAGAGAAGTAGGAGAAGATCAAGGTTGGAGCCCGACCCCACCTCAGGGAAAAAAGTGGATATGACCCTAAGGGAAGGGGAAAAGGAAAGGGATAGTGAACCACCTAGACAAGCTAGGTGGGAAAGAAAGAGGCGGGGGGAGGGACCAAGTAGGGGGGGAAATTAGGGTTAGTTACAGTAACAGAGAAAAGGAAAAAAGCAACCCACAGGTTGTGTGAGACAGAGGGGGCCAGAACACAATATAGAGCATCAACAAGTTAGTTTCAGATACAATAAACATCAACCTGTGGAGTATATAAGACAGATCAGGCAATAGAGCAACATATATCACACAGTGCTTTTCAATAATGACAGTTTGTGTTCGTTAATAAATACGCCAGTTGGTGCCTTCTCAACTAAAGTTTGCCATTGTTGCCTGGTATATGTATCTGAGGTGAGGTAAATCTATTTAAGAATAGTTGGCTTTAGGAAGTATTGCGACAAGAGTGAGCTCAAGAAAACTGTAAGCTAGGATGGAGGTGCACTCAGTCCCCAACTCAAGCCAGGTTCAGAAGAACTATGGGGTTAATGGCTCCATTGAAAGCAGTGTAGGGAGAGTCTTAGGGCCTAGAGAAAGTCATTGAGTTTAATAGGACGCAGGTAGCACTATCTTCCAGTGTATTTCAATATCCAATATATCTAAGAGAAACCCAGTGTTAAATGTGTGGAGTAGGTAATTTGTGGACAAAGCCCCTATGGTATTAGGCAGTAAGTACAGAATTACGCCAGTGTGGGTTTCAATAGGGAAAATGCGATGGTGTGTGGGAGCGTGAAGGACAGATCTCACCCGTTAGTTCCTGCAATTTTGGGAGTCTGGGCCTACAGCAAACAGAAAGTTCCAGTCAATGTTCTGAGAAGTTCTCCTACAGCCCTAGCAGCGCTGTCTGCCGCACTTGTGTTCTGTAGCTGTGCAGTGCCGTCCGTTGATTAACCGGGCTGGGCCCCTTACATGCCAGGCAGAGCCAGGTTGCGTCCATGTGGTAACTAAGATGGCGACCCTTGCTTTACAAATAAGAAGCTGTCCAAGTCTCCTGCCAAAGCAGCTGTGACAGTCCTCCACCCAGTCCCGGGTAACTTCAGACAGGCGGCCAGGCAGCAGTGGTAAGTCGGAGTGGGGTGTTCAGCAAGTCCCACTACATCCTTCTCTGCAGGCGTGAGCTGTAATCTCGCACAAGCTATGCACTCCACGATTCTGGAGCGGAGCCCAGACCCTCCAGAATCTGTTTCGCCATTGTCAGACGGTCTCCACTAGGAGCTAAATGGCCGTAACAGGTAGGTTTTTAGAGGCCTTGTTAGGCCGCAGCCTCGATTGTCCTCTTCTCCAATGCAGCGATCGGCACCATCCAACGACAGCCGGCCAAACACAGTCCTCACACTGTGGGCTATTGTTTATACCCAGTAGAGTGGCAAATTTTCAGTATTCGATCAAGAATTGCTTATTTTAGCCAAAATATAGACGGAGCACCCTAGAGATGCGTCTGCCATGCTCAGCGGTTAGCTCCGCCCCCATTAATGGACAAATGTATCACAGAACTGGATCACTTCATCCTTCCAATGAGGATAATAGAAAGTTTGCACAACTATATATTCTTGATCCTGATGAGGCTGCACAACAGCGCCTTATGATTAATGAAATTGCAAATTGCAACCCTGAATTAATGACTGAGTTGATTTATATTATAGCTTTAAACAATCATTTTGCTGAAGCATGCAAAATGTTGTATGAAGTAGAACAGGAATGCTTAGAAGATGCATCTCGAAATGGTGTTACACCTGCTTACTGTGACAATGGCAATTGTACAAGATCGTAAAAACGATCAAAGTAGATATAATGCTCCTCAGTGTAATGAGGTAGATATTATTTTTCAAAATGCAGATGGGGAGATCTTATTCTTCATTGTCGAAGTCCTAACAATGAAAAAAAACAACAAAGGAAAAGTATTTTAGATCCAAATTTGGAGCAAATGTTGTATCTACTTATTTTCCCTTTTGGGGACCAAAGTTGGTCACCTAAAATGAAACTACTGTTAGAAATATAGCAAAGCCAAGAGAAAGGGTCACACAAATGCAATTTTATGGGTATATACTTTCCATCCGTCACAAGTTTAACCCATTTCTGAGTGCTGGTACTTGACTCAGCAGCACTTTGTAGATGCATATGTTAAGACAGAAGGTAATCGTTTAAACTATGTTAGACAAAATAAGTCAAAATTGAGGGTTGAAAAGTATACAGGTCTCATGGACCATCTTCAAAGTGTAGCTGCAGACCAGGGCTTACTTCCAGGCAAAGCAGTTATACTTCCATCTGCATTCCAAGGTAGTCCAAGAAACATGGTACAGAATTTCCAAGATGCCATGGGTTAGAAAGTATGAGAAGCCTGATTTTTTCATAACCATGACATGTAACCCAAAATGGTCTGAAATTGTTGTTAATCTGAAAGAAGGTCAAGCAAATTAATTTCGTCCTGATTTAGTGGCAAGAGTTTTGCATTTAAAACTTCAAGAACTTCTTGATGATATCACAAAGAAACATGTTTTGGATAAACCAGCTGCGAAACGTTCATGTAATTGAATTTCAGAAACGTGGATTACCTCATGCACATATTTTGCTTATTTTATCTGCAGAAGATAAGCCTAAAAATGCCAAAGCAATTGATAGCTTTATTTCTGCAGAAATACCTGATATTCAAGTCAATCCCCGGTTACATGCAATTGTTACCAAGCATATGATACATGGGCCCTGTGGGGAGCATAATATAAGATCTCCATGTATGGTTGATGGGATTTGCTCTAAGCAATTTCCAAAATCTTTCCAGGAAGAAACTTTGATGATTTTAGATGGTGGTTATCCACGTTACAAGAGAACCAAAAAAACTGTTTATATTGAAATAAATGGTAAAGAAATTGATAACTCTTGGGTTGCACCATATAACCCATACTTGACATTAAAATACAACTGCCCTATTAATATAGAAAGCTGTGCTTTTACTTCATGTTAAAGGAACAACTTATTTTGAAGATATTCTGAACAGTTATCTTCAATTTTACACATTTAAAGAAGCAGCTCAAAAACTTTGTCTTTTTGAAGATGATTAATCATGGGACTTTACTCTTCATGAAGCTGCAAGTGAAATGATGCCTCGACTGCTTTGAGAGCTTTTTGCTCATATTTGTGCTTTAGCATCTCCACCAAATGCTAAAGAGCTTTTTGAAAAGTACAAAAAAAAACGTTTTGAAGACTTTCAATACACTCTGGTCACACACCAGAGTGTCAAATTTGTTTAAATTATGCACTTCGAGATATTCAGGATATCTTGATTGTTAATGACAAAAATTGTCAGGATTTTGGTTTACCAAATCCTCCAAACAATTTACCAGAAAATCCCAGAGACCTCTATGATGCTTCTTTTAAAAGTTGTACTGGAGTCCAAAAGAAGGCATCTTTTAATGACCTTCAAAGAGAAAGTTTTGAACAAATCATTGCTGCATCAGAAAATTACACTTTACCACAAAGGTGTTATTTTCTTGATGGTCCTGGTGGTAGTGGTAAAACCTACCTATACAAGACTTTGTTGAGGACATTTAGAGGAAATAGTGAGGTAGCATTACCATTTGCTTCAACAGGTATTGCGGCAAATTTGCTTAAAGGTTGACTAACATACCACTCACAGCTTAAGTTGCCAGTTCCTTTTTTGGATACTTCAACCTCTTCCATGAGGCAAACCTCTAATGATCCACAAATGATCTGTACTGCAAAGATTATTATTTGGGATGAATCTATCATGTCTTCCAGTCAGTGGCGTATTTAGGTTTTGTGCTGCCCTAGGCATTCAACATTCTGCTCCCCCCCCCCCCCTTAGATTTTAGGCTGTTTTTCGGCCATAATATTTTTTGGTCACTGTATAATGTGACTTTTTTTAGGAAATGTTCACCAGGACCCTTACTAAACCAATGCTCATGAATGGGTAATAAAAGGGATTAGATATCTTTTTAAACAAAAAAAATTCTTGAGTAGACTGTCCTTTTAAATTGTATTACTTTGCATGGGCAGCATTTATGTACCACACACTGGCTCTTATATTAGGGAGAGAGAGGACAGATGGAGAAAATACAAATACAGGTAGCCCTCAGTTTATGCCGGGGTTAGGTTCCAGAAGGAATGGTTGTAAATCGAAACCGTTGTAAATTGAAACCCAGTTTATAATTTAAGTCAATGGGAAGTGAGGGAGTTAGGTTCCAGGCCCCTCTCAAAATTGTCATAAGTAACACCTAATACATTATTTTTAAAGCTTTGAAATGAAGACTTTAAATGCTAAACAGCATTATAAACCTAATAAAATAATCACACAACACAGAATATATAAATAAACTAAGTTAAATGAACAAAAACATTTGCTAAACAGCATTATAAACCTAATAAAATAATCATACAACACAGACTTCACTTGCATTTTTCTGCAAACAGTTCTTTCTATGCATTCCAATCTGGATTGATTTATAGACAGGAAGATCTTGTTCCTTTGAAATCTGTTCGATAGCTCAGGTCTGGTTAACCTGATTAATTTCAGCTTGCTTGGCTTTGCTGCAACACAAGCGGACAGCTCCACCTACTGGCTATTTTAATAAATGCACTGCTTCTCAATGCTTTTCAATAGCAGTCACATGACTGGAAAAAAAGGTTGTTATTCTGAAACGGTGTAAATTGAACCGTTGTAAAACAAGGGCCACCTGTACATTTATACATACACATATGTAATTACTTCAGGACATAGAAATAGACATATAAAAGCATACATATACTGTACATAAACAGTTACTCATACAAGCATACAGATATAAACACACATATAGACTTACACATACTGTACATAAACACACATACACATACCTACCTACACTCACACTATACACACACATACTCATAACTACATACACAAACTTACATACACATACCTATACACACAAATACACTGTCAAATTTAACTACTTCAAGACTTCATTAGCATTTATCACAACTTTGCCTTTAAGTGGATCACTAGTGAAAATGGTATCTGATTAATTTTCTCCACCTGTTACAAACAGCATAGCATAAGAGCTATTCCTCCAAAAATAAACATAGCACACATTAATGTTTATACACTGCCCATTTTATTATATACAAATGTGGTTTATTTTATTTAAAAATCCTTATTTATAAGAAATAGTTTCTCATCTAGCTACTTATTAAATGTGACAGGGGAGCAATACAATTTTTAGTGTGCAAAAATATGCAATATTGTAGTATCATTTTAATTCATTCATATTGGAGATATTTTATTTTTTTAAAATTGCTTTCATAAGATGAATCTTAATTAGGAAAAATGCATTAATATTTTTATCAATTGTATTTTGTTATGAATCTCAGAAGTGGCTATTTTTAAAGGCTCGACTGTTACAGCCCCCAGTATCTTAGGTAATTTGTTTTAAATCAACATTATAAACAGCAACAAAGCCATTTCCAATCCCTTACAGACTACTTTACCCAACAACATGTGAGATAACTGACTGACCATCACTGAAGAGTTACCAAGCTGGGCAGTAAAATTGTAGTGAAGCTGGAGAGACTGTCTTTAAATTCGTGCACACTAAAAATATCATGTGCACTCGCTATACTCCACTTTCCAAGCTCCCGCTTTATATATATATATATATATATCAGTGATGTGCAGTCACTAGAGGCAGGTGAGGCAGTGCTTCACCTCTCATATGGGCAAAAATATATATTTTTTTATTGACTTTAAAAAAAAAAAAAAAAAAAAAATTGTATTTTTTTTCCCCAGCATTTTTTTTTTTCACAGCTATATGTTGTGCAATGAAGAGGCACAAGCAGGTCTGCCCACCATTACACAACATGCTGCGCCATCTACTGGATGAAAGTGGTTAAGATCATTGCATGGCCCATTAACTGCTTATTTGAGGCAGTCCTATTTGGGCTGAACCAATCCAGTGAGAGGCATTAGTAAATGGAACTTAGGGTTGGGGCTGGATGTTAAATGATATAAAATAAAACAAAAACAGAAAAAAAACAACTTTCATTTATTTTGTTGCTGTCCTGTGAACCTGCTAGCTTTGCTAAAGTGAAAAAGAGAGTTCTGTTCTTCCCCTCTAAGTGCAGTGGAATGTGCCACTGTCACTTCCTGAATCCTTACAGAGCAGGAAGAGAGAGAGGCACAGAGAGCACTGTTTCAGCCCCATCTTATTGAAGTAAGATTTTACTGAAAAGGATTCTGTTAGTGAAAATGATAATTCAATGAATGTGGTTTAGTGTTTTTTTTACTCTTTTACAGCAAAGGATCGTTTTTGTATTTTGTTTACTCAAACTTTACACCCACTAACTTAGCAGCTTGCCTCTGTACTGCACACTAATGTATGGTCTCATTTAGTTATAGTCTCACTTAGTCTCTGTAGCTTTGCTGTTTTATTACTTAAAAATGCAGTGGTCCCTCTCCCCCCCCCCCTTGTATGTGTGTTTGTGTGTGTGTGTGTGTGTGTCTCTCTCTATCCATCTCTCTCCTTATGTGTTGTTCTCCCCCATGGTCTCTTTCTCTCTCTGTCTCTCTCTGTCTCTCTTCCTCCCCCTCAGACTCTCTCATCCCTTATTTGTCTCTCTAACCCTCTGTGTGTGATTGTGTCTCTCTCTAACCCTCTGTGTGTGATTGTGTCTCTCTCTAACCCTCTGTGTGTGATTGTCTCTCTCTCTCCCTCTTTCTCTCTCTCTCTAACCCTCTGTGTGTGATTGTGTGTCTCTCTCTCTCTCTCTCTTTCTCTCTCTCTATCTCTAACCCTCTGTGTGTGATTGTGTCTCTCTCTAACCCTCTGTGTGTGATTGTGTCTCTCTCTCTCTCTCTCTCTCTCTTTCTCTCTCTCTATCTCTAACCCTCTGTGTGTGATTGTGTCTCTCTCTAACCCTCTGTGTGTGATTGTGTGTCTCTCTCTCTCTTTCTCTCTCTCTAACCCTCTGTGTGTGATTGTGTCTCTCTCTAACCCTCTGTGTGTGATTGTGTGTCTCTCTCTCTCTAACCCTCTGTGTGTGATTGTGTCTCTCTCTAACCCTCTGTGTGTGATTGTGTCTCTCTCTCTCTCTCTCTTTCTCTCTAACCCTCTGTGTGTGATTGTTTGTCTCTCTCTCTCTCTCTTTCTTTCTCTCTCTAACCCTCTGTGTGTGATTGTGTCTCTCTCTCTCTTTCTCTCTCTCTAACCCTCTGTGTGTGATTGTGTCTCTCTCTAACCCTCTGTGTGTGATTGTGTCTCTCTCTTTCTCTCTCTCTCTCTAACCCTCTGTGTGTGATTGTGTCTCTCGCTCTCTCTCTAACCCTCTGTGTGTGATTGTGTCTCTCGCGCTCTCTCTAACCCTCTGTGTGTGATTGTGTCTCTCTCTCTCTCTCTAACCCTCTGTGTGTGATTGTGTCTCTCGCGCTCTCTCTAACCCTCTGTGTGTGATTGTGTCTCTCTCTAACCCTCTGTGTGTGATTGTGTCTCTCTCTCTTTCTCTCTAACCCTCTGTGTGTGATTGTGTGTGTCTCTCTCTCTCTCTCTTTCTTTCTCTCTCTCTCTAACCCTCTGTGTGTGATTGTGTCTCTCTCTCTAACCCTCTGTGTGTGATTGTGTCTCTCTCTAACCCTCTGTGTGTGATTGTGTCTCTCTCTTTCTCTCTCTCTCTCTAACCCTCTGTGTGTGATTGTGTCTCTCGCTCTCTCTCTAACCCTCTGTGTGTGATTGTGTCTCTAGCTCTCTCTCTAACCCTCTGTGTGTGATTGTGTCTCTCGCGCTCTCTCTAACCCTCTGTGTGCGATTGTGTCTCTCTCTAACCCTCTGTGTGTGATTGTGTCTCTCTTTCTCTCTCTCTCTCTAACCCTCTGAGTGTGATTGTGTCTCTTTCTTTCTCTCTCTCTCTCTAACCCTCTGTGTGTGATTGTGTCTCTCTCTAACCCTCTGTATGTGATTGAATCATTGTGTCTCTCTCTCTTTCTTTCTCTCTAACCCTCTGTGTGTGATTGTCTCTCTCTCTCTTTATTTCTCTCTCTCTAACCCTCTGTGTGTGATTGTGTGTCTCTCTCTCTTTCTCTCTCTAACCCTCTGTGTGTGATTGTGTCTCTCTCTTTCTCTCTCTCTAACCCTCTGTTTGTGATTGTGTCTCTCTCTCTTTCTCTCTCTAACCCCTCTGTGTGTGATTGTGTCTCTCTCTCTTTCTCTCTCTCTCTAACCCCTCTGTGTGTGATTGTGTCTCTCTCTCTTTCTCTCTAACCCTCTGTGTCTCTCTCCCCCGTCTGTCTCTCCCTCTCCCCCCGAATGCTTCTCTGTGTTTCTGTCTACCTTTTATTTAATTAATGAATTGATAGTGCCACCTGATGGTGTGGCTTTATTTAAAGGGGTGAGGCCAAGCGCCCCACCATCTTTAGATTTCACCAGCCGCCACTGGATCAAGACATTTTTATATTTACTGCATAATGAAAGAATCTATAAGCATAATTTGCAGCATTAAAGTAAAAAGTATGTTTTAAACATATTTTAATGGGCATGGATTTCTAGATCTCATAATCAGAGCAAGCATTGTGTTATCTGGAAAGAGTTTCTGTTACAATCCTTTTAGACTAAAATCAGATGTTTACTAAGTTGACCAGTTTTCCAAGACACCATTTAAAGGGATATGAAACCCATATCAATCCCATATGCAAATTTAAATAACTTTCCAATTTACATCTAATATCTATTTTTTTCATTCTTTTGATATCCTTTGTTGAAAATCATATCTAAATATGCTCAGTAGCTGCTGATTGGTGGCTGCACATAGATACCACATGTGATTTGCTCACCCATGTGCATTGCTATTTCTTCAACAAAGGATATCTAAAGAATGAAGGCGTATCCTAGCCACTGCCTCACCAGCCTCTGACGTCACTGCACGTCACTGATATATATATATATATATATGCCCCACCTCTCTGACTGAGGTATTACCAGACACAGTGTGCAGCTGGGGCCTGCCTGAGAACCCCCTCCCTCTTCAGGAAATTAATTGCTTCAGTCCGGTTCCCTACTGAGGCAGTCAGGGCCAGCCCTGGGCCTGGTAACCCTCCAAACACTTATCACTGCCCTCCAGGCCCCTACTCACTCTCCAAAAGAATGAGGTAGTGCCACTTGTCAGTACGGTAATAAACTCACTAGCTCAGCAAACTCTTTGATGTTCCACCTGGCGCCTCTGCTCCAATCACTGCAGCAGTTGGGGCCCAGGCCTGGAAGCCACAACCCCCAACCCCAGCAGAGCGGAACTTCTAGTTCCATCTACCAGTGCGCGGTCCCCAGTCCCTCTCCCTTATTCAGACTCAGCCCTAAAGTCACTGAGGCAGTTTGAGACTCTTCACCATGCCGGCCCCATAGACTCTCCTTATGTAAATTATAGAGCCATAGGAGATGGGTGAGGTGTTACACATAGGCACCTGTTGATTGGACTACCTGAATTGTCAAACTAGGTTCTCTATATATGTGATTCATTTATATGTTATTTGGTTATCACGTCTGTGAATGTGATTTCTTAATAACATCTTGTGTAAAGCCAGCCATGGCACATACATTGTTGTTTGTTTTACTTCTGTGCCCCACTAGTATTTTTACTGACACCGAATTAGTATTTCACCCGGCATGATATAAATATTCTCTATGTGACATGGTTAAACCACATGCCTGACAAAGCCCAATAGGATCATTGGAATGGGTGAAACACGTGTTGCAAGTGTCGATTGATCACGCCCACTGGAGCTCTGTGAGCATAGTGTTTGCTCAGTCTGAGTCGGTTTGCCCCCAGAAGAGTTCCCTAGTCCTGGATACTAGGCTGCATTAACACAGTTGGACGAACAGCTCATCGCCGGGATGTGGTCCCCACATCAATGGAAATGCTGCTAGTCTATCCGGAGAAGCAGAGCAACTTAGTGAAAACTATCTCTGCAACGGAGGAAGCAGCACCAGGATTCAGACGAATCTTCAGTTGTGAATAGAGAGGTGAGCTGGGAATACATTTTCCACTGTGAGCGTAAGGGGAGGTACCGCTGAACCGTTACTAACTGTGTTCTCTTTTTAACAATTGTTGGAGGCTTACCTAAAGAGCGTTAATTTCTATGCAGCTTGCTACTGTCTTTCAGCTTTCTTTGCTTGACTAACAACTGAATGCTAGATCACTAAGCGTCTCTATGCTGGTTTACATTTACTAGCGAAAAGATTCTGGAATCAATTATAATTTGCATGCGAAGATTTCAAGCCGGTTTGCCACTTATACACACTGCATTTGGGAGATTTTATTTGTTACAGAGTTACAGTTGAATTTTAGTTTTAATTTTTTGGTGTCTTTAATTTGAGATTATTCTTTAAAGTGGTTCAACTGAATTATGAACCAACAAGGAGGGTTAACACATTTACATCTGTATTAGAATTGCTCTAATAAATGGTTAACTTTCTAATTTGTGCTGACCACTGGCTTCTGTGTCTATCATTGACTTACATATTTCACCAGGGGTAATTTATATTTTGGTTCATGAGTTAGTGCCAGAATAAGGGTATTTCTTTTTCTCTCTTCCAATTGTTAATATATACACATACACACATATATATATATATATATATATATATATATATATATATATATACATATATACACATATACATACATATACACACATACATACACACACACACATACACACATACACCCCTCACATTTTTGTAAATATTTTATTATATCTTTTCATGTGACAACACTAAAAAAATTACACTTTGCTACGATGTAAAGTAGTGAGTGTACAGCCTGTATAAAAGAGTAAATTTGCTGTCCCCTTCAAAATAACTCAACAAACAGCCATTAATGTCTAAACCGTTGGCAACAAAAAGTGTGTACACCCCTAAGTGGAATTGTCCAAATTGGGCCCAAAGTGTTAATATTTTGTGTGGCCACCATTATTTTCTAGCACTGCCTTAACCCTCTTGGGCATGGATTTCACCAGAGCTTCACAGGTTGCCACTGGAGTCCTCTTTCACTCCTCTATGATGATATCACGGCGCTGGTGTATTTTAGAGACCTTGCAAACCCCCTTCTTCCCTTTGAGGATGCCCCACAGATGCTTAATAGGGATTAGGTCTGGAGACATGCTTGGCCAGTCCATCACCTTTACCCTCAGATTCTTTAGCAAGGCAGTGGTCGTCTTGGAGGTATGTTTGGGGTCGTTATGTCGGAATACTGCCCTGGGGCCAAGTATCCGAAGGGAGGGGATCATGCTCTGCTTCAGTATGTCACAGTACATGTTGGCATTCATGGTTCACTCAATGAACTGTAGCTCCCCAGTGCCGGCAGCACACTTGTCTTTGTACTCCTCATGTGGTTGTCGCCACAGGCGCTTGACACCATCTGAACCAAATAAGTTTATCTTGGTCTCATCGGACCACAGGACATGGTTCCAGTAATCCATGTCCTTAGTCTGCTTGTCTTCAGCAAACTGTATGCAGGCTTTCTTGTGCATCATCTTTAAAGGAGGCTACCTTCTGGGACGACAGCCACGCAGACCAATTTTATGCAGTGTGCGGCGTATGGTCTGAGCACTAACAGGCTGACCCCCCACACCTTCAACCTCTGCAGCAATGCTGGCAGCACTCATACATCTATTTCCCAAAGACAACCTCTGGACATGACGATGAGCACGTGCCCCACTAGTCCTGTGAAACCGCTGTATGCTCTTGCCCACCATGCTGCAGCTCAGTTTCAGGGTCTTGGCAATATTCGTATAGCCTAGGCCATCTTTATGAAGAGCAACAATTCTTTTTTCAGATCCTATCCTCAGAGAGTTCTTTGCCATGAGGTGCCATGTTGAACTTCCAGTGACCAGTATGAGAGAGTTTGAGAGCAATAACACCAAATTTAACACACCTGCTCCCCATTCACACCTGAGACCTTGTAACACTAACGAGTCACATGACCCAATTTGGACATTTCCACATAGGGGTGTACTCACTTTTGTTGCCAACTGTTTAGACATTAATGGCTGTGTCTTGAGTTATTTTGAGGGGACAGCAAATTTACACTGTTATACAGGCTGTACACTCACTACTTTACATTGTAGCAAAGTGACATTTCTTCAGTGTTGTCACATGAAAAGATATAATAAAATATTTAGAAAAATGTGAAGGGTGTACTCACTTGTGAGATACTGTATGTATGTATACAAAAAGCACCAATGATAAATTATTGACTGCCATCACAGTCTGGACTGGGTGTACATTGCAAGTCCTGGGCAACACTCTCATATTAATCTGCGTGTACTTCCAATAACTGGGAAAGATCTCTCTGATTAAACTGACTACACAGACTAGATGCAAAACTTAAGATTAAAAACGTACATACAAAATGAAAAGTAGCAATTACTATTAATCCTACACCTGAGATGGAAATACATACAATACTGTTCCTATGTTGTGAGATGCAGCAAGATGCTAAGGTTTATCGGAGAGAGTGGGTGGGTGAGATTAGGTCGGCACCTCATTCATCTAAATACTGTTCAAAAAAGGTACAGCACACTGATAGTTGATGGTGGTGGTGCAATCTGCAGAGGGTTCCACACAACTCCCCAAAAATAATTTGATAAAGTCCAAAGATACAGCAGTTATCAATATAGATAAAGTATGAAGCAATGTTAACACTTCCCTTCTGGTGCTTGCTACCAGCCCCGGTTCTCCCAAACCGTGTGTAGAAGCAAGAAATATCAAAAGTGGAGGCGCTGTGTCACCTCCAGGGAATCTAAGCTGCTCACGTCCTCTGAGTTAACCTGGCTTGTTTCACCTCCAAAATAAAAAGCTCACAATAGTGTAGCGAGTTTCAAACAGTATGGTAGGCGCACAAACAGGTTATACTGTAACTTGTTGGCAACTTGTTCCAGAAATTGTTTTAATTCTATGCTCTTAATAAAGACTTCTTTTAGCCGAAACGCGTTGAGCTGTATTTTAATAAACCTGAAGCTGCATCTGAAGAAACCTTTGTGATGTTTTTAATAAAAGGCTGATTTTAACTGAAATCTAGTGAGTATAACCTGTTTGTGCACCTACCATACTGTTTGAAACTCGCTACACTATTGTAAGCTTTTTTTTTTGGGAGGTGAAAGAAGCCAGGTTAACTCAGAGGACGTGAGCAGCTTAGATCTCCTGGAGGTGACCACTTGTGATATTTTAAAGATACAGCAGCACTCACCAATTAACAAACTTCCATCTTTATTGAAACATCAAGGTAAAACATAGACAACGTTTCGGACCTCTAGTTCTTAGTCATGTCAATACACATAATGCAAATATCACACCTTTATATAGGGGTAGGTATACTAAACCCCACCTCTAAATTTAACCCATTCTAGTCATGATCACATTTACATACTGTGTGATACACTACTATTATGGAAACTACACCAACTAGTGGCTGAAAGATACAACACACATTTATTTACAAAAAATAACGTTACAAAAATTCAATTTATGTTAATATAGATACAGAGTTCAATTTACAATTTTTTAAAGTGTATTATAAAAGCAAAAAAAGCACATAGTACATCAAAGACCGAAAGGTCATATTCTTTATTCATAGCCACAGGACTACAGGTTTCTAACTTATTGATCCAAAATACCTCTTTTTGCTTTAAAAAAAAAAAGTTATTTATCCCTTCCCCTTCTGGGAACCGCTATATGATCAATGATCTGAAATCTTAATTGGCAGATATTATGACCTGCCTGAATAAAATGTTCAGCCACTGGATTTTTTTTTTTAAGTTCTAATATCAGACCTGTGCTCACTCATCCTATCACGGACCATTCTTGTCATCTCTCCAATGTAACTCCGCCCACATGGGCATTTGATCATTTAATGGCATACGTGGTAGTACAAGTGAACAGACCACTGATGATATACTTTTTACCAGGGCGGGGATGAAAGAAATATCAACCCTTTGTCATACTATTGCAGCTAGAACACCCCAAGCAAGGATAATAGCCTAGATTCTTTTCTGTGATATATGTTTGTGTATTAAATTTATTAGAACCTATGTCAGCCTTAATTAATCTATCGTGCAAATTCCTGCTTCTCTTATAGGCTGGCATAAAATTAGACTGGAATAATGACAGAGGGGTTACAAGTACTCAGGATGTGCCAATGTTTTCTCAATATATAATCTATCTTATTACTTAAATTGTTATAAGTCTGTTATCCTTGCTTGGGGTGTTCTAGCTTTAATAGTATGACATAAGGGTAGATATTTCTTTCACCCCTGCACTGGTAAAAAGTATATCATCAGAGGTCTGTTCTCTTGTACTACCACGTATGCCATTTATATGATCAAATGCCCATGTGGGCGGAGTTACATTGGAGAGATGACAAGAATGGTCCGTGATACCATGAGTGAGCACAGGACTGATATTAGAACTAAAAAGATTAAAAATCCAGTGGCTGAACATTTCATTCAGGCAGGTCATAATATCTGCCAATTAAGATTTTAGATCATTGATCATATAGTGGTTCCCAGAAAGGGGGGGGGGGGATAGAGAACTTTTTTTAAAGCAAAAAGAGGTATTTTCGATCAATAAGTTAGAAACCTTCAGTCCTATGGGTATGAATAAAGAATATCACCTTTGATGTAATATGTGCTTTTTTTGCTTTTATAATACACAATGAAACATTGCAAATTGTACTCTGTTTCTATATTAACATAAATTGAATTTTTGTAACGTTATTTTTTGTAAATATATATGAATGTTGTATCTTTCAGCCACTAGGTGGTGTAGTTTCCATCATAGTAGTGTATCACACAGTATGTAGATGTCATCATGACTAGAATGTGTTCAATTTAGAGATGTGGTTTGGTATACCTACCCCTACATAAAGGTGTGATATTTGCATTATGTGTATTTACATGTGCAAGGACTAGAGGTCCGAAACATTGCCTATTTTTTACCTTGATGTCCCAATAAAGATGGACGTTTGTTAATTGGTGAGTGCTGCTGTATCTTTGGACTTTACTTCATTCAGCCAACACCAAGCTTATTAAAGGGACAATATACTATAAAACTGTTTTTCCCTTAATGTGTTCCCAATTACTTTTTTTTACCAGCTGCAGAGTATACAATGTATGATATTTGCTTCTTTTTTTTTAAAATAATTTTTTTATTGAGGTTATGCGACAATACAAAGAACATCATACATTGATATGCGTGCAACAATAAATGCGCTTTAGTCAATTGTTAATAAACATTTTCGACCATAAAAGGACAATAGAGATCAAAAACAACAAAAATTGCAACAATGTCTGACGGCCAATTAGTTTCTCAAACCTCTAGATTTTTATATATATTAGCAAAACTGGCTGACTAGTGAGAAGGCCTCTCATGGACCCATTAGCTGCGTAGAAAAGGAATAATATATAATAGTCAGATCTGCGGCCGCTATTGGGCCTAAGGATAGCTTATAGTAAAAATATTATGGGTGGGGGAGGAATTTCAGCGGATAAGCACCGCTTATTAAATAGGGGGGAGGAGTGGAGGGGCGGAGCCATATAGGAAAGACTCTCTATAAACATGCAAAGCTCAGAAACCTTTATCTCTGGGAGTAGATGAGCAGGAGCTTTGAACCCAAAGGGCTTAGTATAAGAAAAATGTAACCTGTCTAACGGTAATACATGAAACATGGGAGGGCATTTATCATTTTATAGGTTCCAAGCGTACTGCGAGGAATTTTGGAATTGATATGCAAGATGTTATAAGACTAGGGATATATACTGGGTATTTCAATAATAATTTAGAATATCAAGAGATGTTATTATATAAATAAAGGGATAGACTGTAAAGGGACAACTCGCTGTATATTTAGGCAAAAGATAGGGACAAAGTAGACTTGGGGTATAATACTGAATTATAGCTATACCTAAATAGTATACCTTGAGGGAAAGAGGGAAAGGCAATATGGGGAGAATCATAACTTAGACAGTGCCATAGGATACAGTTTACTACTGAGAAACATATTCTATCTACCCAGCATCTGGAGTTCAATGGAGCTGTGAACTTATACCATGTGTAAATATGCCATATACAATTCCTGATAGGAGTTAGTATCAAAATAAGAGGTGGCCCAACACTTCTTAGTATTAGATTGAATATGAACAAGGATTCTGAGTAACACTTAAAAACAAATTTGCAGAAACAGAATATCTGAGGGTCAGATATTCCTAACCAGATCACGTACCTACTATGTTTAACAATTCGTATATAGGCATTATGTACATACAGTCTCATGACCAGCTATCAGGAATGACATGACAGAAATAGAATGTAAAAGAATAAGACATATACATTAACTACTAACAATATTCACATGAGATAGAATACAGACAACATATATAAGCTTCAAGCCGATAAGCCCATATGAGATTTGATCTTGGTAGAAAGAAACGTTACTTAAAAAAACTACACAGTGAGAATATATTGTGTTAAAAACAAACCGTAGCACCTGTAATAGTCTGTGCTGACAAAAATGAGGTGTTAAATGTTAATGCATGTTTTCACAGCACTCAGCAGTAATTGTCAGATAGTATATAAAACAGGTAAGTAGTATTTTCAAACCTGTGAAACTGCAAGGCAATAGAGCCTTAAAATTTAGGAGAAGAGCACCCATATTGGCTAACAGATAAGGGGGTGTCGAGAAAAATGACAATGCAGGTTCAGTCTAATCTGAGTATAAGTTAAAAGTTTAGAGTAGCTTCGCTCTAGCCAGTACCCCTTTTATCAGAATCACCTACTTGTGAGTGGGCCTGAGGGTCAGCATTAAGTGATTTGAAGTGTAAAGATGTCTCCCATAATAAAATAGAAGACACCTATAATTGGCTAACATCTAGACCAAATGGAGAGCCCAGCTGGCCTAGTGTAAAGGCAATCACAGCTCAAACATAAAGCATTGGAGCACATATGCTAAGTAAAAAACATAGGGTAAAAGTCTATATATTATCTAGTAGCTTTGTGGGTTATAACGATAGCAGGTCACATTGCCAGTATTATGGAGCACCAGTATAATTAGGGATATGTAATGAGCAAAAACAGCACTCAGGAAACATTCAAACATCAAAGTCAACAAACATAAACTTAAACACCAACAGTGTTATCGTTAAAAAATGTTCAGTGAGCTCCTATGTGGAGTAGATATTAGCTATGTAGGACTAAATGATATTTTAAACTAGTCTACCTTCCCTAAAAAAAAAAGCTGTGTCATACTGTCTCGGCCGCAGACAGCACAATTCTAGAGTATAGCAAGTTTATATAGACTAGTTACTAAACTGTAGATGTCTCAGCCAATGCATGTTAGTCACTGAAATGGTGCTCTCATCTCTGTACACACTTTAATAACAGTTATGAATAGCAGAAGGATGTCATTAGCTTGCAATCTTAGCAAAGGGGAACCAACTTATAAACAAAATTATCAACAGGCAACATACAAAAATCACTTAGTGAACATCCCTGCAAACATTAACCTGACTACTACAAGCCATTTTCTTAACCTATACCCGCTCTCAAAAACAGGTGCTGATTGCGTAGGTGTAAAAGTACATATCTTCTGCTGATAACTGCAGTCCGTAGAAGTTTCAGGTGGACATTCTGTATCCTACTTGGCTTAGTTTATAGTTTATGGCTCACAGCTAGGACAAAGTTAGAAAATTAACTGACCAGGGCAGATCAGGAGAGCGCTGACATGATTCCAAGTACAGCACTACAGTTTGTCTCCACTTTAGCCTATGCCCAATCGCAGTTTAAGATATAAAAGCTGAGGTCCAGACTTGCTCCCAGTCAGTGTATGCGTGAAAATGACTAGAGTCACCGTGTCTCCAAGTATTATTTCTGCTGATGATCGCCTGGGCAGCTTTATGGAAAGATCCCTTGCGTCCCACTCTGAGACTTTTCTGCGGCTCCCTCTTGGGAAAGAGACCGCAAAGAAAGATGTAAAGAGGCTGTGGACCCCCCGCCTCCCTCCCGGAGGCTCGACTATTTTCCCCACAGCCGCCGGCGAGGCTAGCGGTAGACACCGCTCTTCAGTAGCTGAAAGGTGTGGCTTGGGGCCCAGAGGCTGTCGTAGCTCCTCATGTGGGTACCGATCCGATATTATAGGGCTGTTCAAAGCGGTTGGAAGGTAGGCACTTAGGAGTGGAGCTCGGTGGGCTAATGATATATCTCCCACGTCGTTGCCACAAAGGTACAGTGGAGGAGGTTGGGGAGGTGTTGCAGGCAGGTTTTCCTGGGATAGGTCCGTCCTCATGGCTCTAGCGTCCTTGCTAGATAGGGTAGTGCAAGACGATCCCCTCATCTCCGATTGCAGCGTGTCTGACAGATCGAGAAAACAGTTAGCCATCTGCCGGCCCAGGTCCTGGAGCAAAGTAAATAGTAGCTCTGGATTCTCCTCCATATTTCAAAGAGCCTCAGGTTCCAAGTAAAGTTAGTACCAGGAGGAGTAGGCCCCCGCAACTTCCTCCAACAAGAATTATTAATCGTCAGGATAGTCCCATAAACTAGCTCAAACTAGTAATCCCTTGGATTAATTAGCAGCTATCCCCATGTAGATTTAGGTCAGTTTTTACTGAATATAAAGGCTATTTTGCAATTTAGGCCTAGGAGCTCTATATCCGTGCGTCTAGCCACCTAGGCTGCTGGCTCCGCCCCCTGATATTTGCTTTTTAAGGTTTATTTGTGTATATGAATTAGCTGATTTTGTGTTTTGAAGCCACAACCTAATAAAATGGGTTGAGCTTCTTGGTATAATCACATCCCATTACTTTATCACATTGTGCACTTATACCTGCTTCTTTATCTTATATCTGTCCATAAACCAATCACCAATACTTGAAGAAAACAATGGAAAATTAACATTTTATTACCTCATCTCTTCCATACCCCACTGAAAGCGTAATTTCTTCTACTGGCTGTGTTAACACCGCTTGGCCTTGAGGCCAAAAACTTTCAGGATGGGTGGGGATACCACAGAATAAATCAACCATTTCAAATGCCAATATAAGGGTAATGCAAATACTTATAAACAATTTAATACACTCCAGCAGGTAAAGTGGATCATTGGGAACAAATTAAAGGGGAGAAATTGTTTGAGTAAACTGTCCCTTTAAAGGGACATAAAACCCCAAATGTCTTATTTCATGATTCAAATAGAGCATAATGTTTTAAACAACTCTCCAATTTATTTCTATTATGAAATTTGATTCATTCTCTTTCTTTATTGAAGGAGAAGCAACGCACTACTGGCAGCTAGCTATGGGTGAGCCAATTAAAAGAGGCATATATGTGCAGCCACCAATTAGTAACACACTCCTAGTAGTGTATTGATGCTCCTGAGCCTACCTAAGTATGCTTTTCTGCTAATTATACCAAAACAATGAAGCAAATTAGATATTAGAAGTCAAAAAAGTTCTTTAAAAGTGCATGCTCTGTCTGATCCATGAAAGTTTCATTTTGGCTTTACTGTCCCATTAAGCAGAACAATGTAAAATGTGAGATAACCAAATCACATTGGTCTTAGCTACATGAGAGGAGTATTTATTAAAGGATTCAAATCCCGGCACAGACATTATGTTATGCTTTTCTGTGTAATGCTTAGCTATGACATTCTTGCTTTGTTTGTCATTGTGCTGTTTTTGGCAGTGGACAAGTCATACAACAGACCAGCTCCTGAGTCTTGACTACTCCAGACATTTCTTGATTTAGCTGGAATCTTGTTTTTAAGTATCCAGAGATAGTGGGGCTACAATGTGCTAATAATGATATTTGATATATGAATCGACAAACTATAAAGTTTACCTACTGTCTGACAGGTGTAATATGGAATAATCATGAGACAACACTGAGCAATATGCAATACTCTGTTTTGCAGTTGTTATCTGATAAAGCCAATTAAGGAAAAATATGTAGCAGGGTTATATAATTGAGAGTCTTTGAGAGTGCTTTTCATGTTATGAGAAGAAGAAATTATTTTAAGAGCTAAATTACATGAAAAGGGGGCAACAAATAGTGAAAATATGTTGCAAAGTGGTTTTATTATGCATAACTAACATTTTATTTAAAAATCTCAAGGTGTTTACTGTCCCTTTAAACTTGCTGTTAGCTATTATAAATAAATAAACTAACAACAAATACATTTTTAATTAATTAATAAATACTTGCACAGGTGCACATATAGGACTCTCACATTTGCCAGCATTTTCATCAGTGCACATTTGCCGTTTGAAGATGAATATTTTAATGTACATGTATTTGGTTGGGAAAGAGAGACAAATAAAATTATTTTAAATACACGTATTACCCTGCAGCCAAAGGGCTTTAGATTGGACATTTCTAGTTTATAACATTAGTATTAATCATTCACCCAACATGGAAATAGCTACAATAGTATTACCATGTTGTGAGGTGCAGCAAGATGCTAAGGGTTACTGGAAAGACGGTGGGTGAGAGGTGGTTGGTACATTAATCAGCTAAAGTCAACCCCAAGTTGGTTAAAAAAAACTGCATGCAACATATTCCACTGTGTTTTACAAGAGGGTTTATCACTTTGTGTTATGTACAGAAGAAGAGTTATTCATTGTGTTTTGTGTGTTATGGAAATAGTGGTCGTTAAATATCACATTTTTATTTAAAAACATCATATGGGATAGTTAAATAGGTTAACTGAGTTGAGGAATCTATTTTTTTCTTTTCAGGTTAATAGGTTAACAGTATTATCTTTTCAAGAAGTCATTAAGGTTAGCCTATTCACATAATTTACAAACGTAGGTTTGTTCCCTTTTCTGGCTAACAAGGCACCTTTCTTTCCCCAGGTAATAAAAATGAACAGTTCTGAGCTATGTAACATCATAGCCACATTTTCTATAGAATTGTTTGTTTTTTCAGTATTATGGTATGTTTTATCTCATCGATATAGCTTCTTACTCCTTTTTAGCAAAACAAATATATTAAACAATATCTAGCAGTGATGAAAACAATGCACCTTACCCATGTTATACATAGGTTAACATATTTGTTTTATTAAAGTGCTTAAACAAAATAAGATTATCTGTAGTCTTGCATTTACAGTTAGCAAGATTCCAATTATGAAATGAAAAACAAGTGTTTGGTTATGTAAGAGCCACATTCCAGACATTTAGCCTGCTTAAAGGACAAAAGGCTTCTATATCTGTAGATCACAGCATACTCAACTTGTTAGACAAGAATTTTGTATTAAATCATTAATCCCAGTTGGGAGCTGTGAAACACCCATTCAATTGGTTGTGTCCGCATACTGCCTAGCCTAGAGCAATACACTGGCACAGTAAAATATGAGAAATTACATTTCTCTTATTTTGGCTCTAATTGGTCTCATGCAAAGGCAATAAAATAAGTGGTTTAGATATATGATCTTTACATCATTACATCATTTAGCAAGTCAGAAAGAGTACTATTAAAGGGACAGTTAAAATAAAAATGGTTAAACCATAATTGTGCAGTATGTGAACAATTAACCCCTTAATGACCGGACCATTTTTCAATTTTCTTACCCTTAATGACAATGGCTATTTTTACATTTCTGCTGTGTTTGTGTTTAGCTGTAATTTTCCTCTTACTCATTTACTGTACCCACTAGAGCTGCGCATCTTCACCTGTCTCACGATTCGATTACGATTATCATCGTAACGATTCGATACGATTCGATTCTACGATGCATCGCGATGCATCACGATTACTGCCCATGATTTTCATGATCTTGTTCTATTCCATATTTTATATATATACATACACACACACATACAAACAATATATATATATATATATATATATATATATATATATATATATATACATACATACACACACACACACACAGTATATACATATATATACACATTATATATATATATATATATATATATATATATAAATAATATATATGCATGCACACACAGTCATTGTCTAATGTTGTCTATAGGATAATAAAAAAAAAATAACAGAACTACACTTCAAACTAAGATGATTATACCAATATTTTGCCAATACTAAAACACTGACAAAGTAATAAAGTTGTCTAATAACTAATTCAGTTAGTGCTTTCAGCAGTTTGCAAGGCTGGTGGTAGTGGTATAAGGGATTATCTTAGTGGGGGATGGTAAAGTTAGTGTTGTGAGAGGTTTAATATTAAGTTTGGTAGGGGATTCAAGTGGTAAGGGGTACATTATGGTGTATTATATAGTGATGCTTGGTGCATGTATACAAGTTTTTATCTTTGGCTCAGAGTAATGTATTGCAGCTGGAAGGTGAGGGGTTAATAAATTAATGCATAAGGATAGACGTATACATATGGGTGAGAGAGCACTCACACAACTGCACGATACACAATGAGTGAAAGGACATTCACACAACTACCAGATACATGTATGAGAGCACACTCACACAAGTTCACTAGCTCCCTCATTGGGTATTACACAACTTACCCCTCCTCCCCTTAGCTGCCACAAAACTTACTCCAGCCCAGTGACGTGCGGTGAGGTCAGAGGCTGGTGAGGCACTAGATATGATATGCCAGAGAAACACATATACCGCGGGCCGCAAGTACCCGCAACAGGACAGGTTTTCATTATAGCTGAACCAGTGCACAGGTGAAATAATCAGCTGATAGGTGAGAGCAAGTTAGTAACCACTGTGTTACTGATCAGCTAATTACTTCACCGGTGCACTGATTCATCTAAAATGAAAACCTGGCCTGTTGGGGGTACTTGATCACCATGGTTGAGAAACACTCATCTAAATCACCAGCTCATCTGAAATGTGTTGATTATCTGGAGAATAAAGCACACATACTCTGCTCACTGACTCACACACTACACACACTCTGCTCACATACACACACAATTCTGTGGCACAGTGCCAGTTACTAAGCAATTAGAATGATACACAATCTCTTCTCTACTCACTACTGTATTGTAAAAATAGAAATAATTTACCATACAAATTTTACACAAAGACCAAGTTATCAATACTGCCAACACAGCTGCTGCAATAGGGTGCTCAAGAAATGCATGTGCACATCCCACTTAGGTATGCTCTTCAACAAAGGATACCAAAAGAATGAAGTACATAGTAAAAGTAAAATAGAAAGGTTTTTTTTGTTTTGTTAGTGCAATTTCTATCTGAATGATGGAAGTTTAATTATGACTGTCATGTTCCTTTCAAAAACTAATTTGATTTGCTGACATGGGGCCAGTAACAGTTAATGCTAATTCTCAAAATATAATTAACTAGAAAAGTCTATTAAAATAACATGCACTACCTCAATCATGAAAGTTTAATTTTGAATGTCCTGTCCCTTTGACTATGTGTTTAACCATTTACTGTACAGTGGCATTATTTCTCAAAACATTTAACAACTGCAATCATTATTACATATATTTTTTTTAAATGACTCAGATGAGAATTCATTATCTCTTTTTACATCATGTCATGAACCAAAAAGGGAGACTTTCCAAACACAGCCCCAAACAGTCACTGGGAATCAATTCAAATATGGCACTCATCTGGTCAGCATTTGCTTTGCCAACTCTTCTGAAAGTCAGTTACATAAAACACTACAATTTGTAAAGTTTACAACCTAGCCATTTCTCATAGCCTGTCATGGCCCTGAGCAGAGCTACAGGATACCCAACTGCAAGTGGATTGTTTGCATTACACTATTCAGACAGGGTTAAACATAATTACAACACTGATACATGTTCCATAAATCATATCTGAAATCTTAAATGTGTATCAGGGAGTGAAGAAAAATAATTTGATCTTAAATTATACACAAAATGTTCTCTTTAAGCCTTTACCATAGCAAACGTCTTTCCCATATACCATGTACAGAAACAGATTTCCACTTGTTAAACAAATTAATTAGAGGAAGGGCAATCAGGTAAAATATTTACTATTTATAGATATGAAAAATCATATTAGAGGAAAATGTCATTTACTCTAGAAATAATTGGTTGTGCAATTCTCCTTGTTAATCCAGAGGGCAGGCAATAAGTTACAGGCTACTTATACATAGCGCTGCAATGGTAGGCACACTAATAAAATATAGAGAAACTCATATAAGTTATTAAAATGTAGTGTATGATAAGCATGTGTACAACATTATTCTGATTGCTGTAAAAGGTATAACACTTCAGTGCGGCAATCATTCACCTAAGCAAGCAGGCTAAATATTCATGACAAAACTTCTGATATGAACTGGACTAACATAAGTCATTGCATGCAATACAAAAAAACATATAATACTATACTATAACCATAAAGGAGACCTGTATGTAGGGGGCCAGCTAGGTTGGTAAAGCAGGAGGAACAGATCTATCATACAGTTAGACAGAGGAGAGAGATCAAATATCACAATTCTAAGAGACAAGTCTGCCAACCTGTCCCAAATTCTAGGCACGCAGAAGAGGTGGGCTATGCACCATGCATAATAAAAGTGTGTCCAACATTTACCCTTTGCCTCTATGCCAGAATACCATGTCCTCACTGTAGTATTATAAGTATAATTATTAGATACTATTAGTAGTTTTAACCTAACCAGTCACTGGTTAGGTTAACTACTAATAGTATCTAATACTACTACTAAAAAATTTAAACTAACTTAGTGGTCACACAGTCTGGCTTAAATCATGGCTTCCTTCCTCCTTATCCTTACCTGATGATAAGAAGATTCAATCCGGTCGGGTCGTCGTCGGTCAGTCCTGACTCTCTCTCCTCCTGAGTCCTGCTCCTCCAGGCACTGCACTCTGCAGCAACTCCAAGTTCTGTCCTGACTCCTCAGTGGACCCACTGGACCGTGACTGTCGGTGACAGAAGTTAGTGGTCGGACGACGGCACGCACGCACATTAGCACAAGAGCAGCTCCCTCCACTGACACTGCTGAGTCTTCCCGCCACTGTGTCAGAGCGGCGCGCGCAACGCGGTGACACGTCAAACTGGTCACATGGCCCCACATCTGTCAATCAGCAGCCCAGCAGGCACGCCTCCCCGCAGTGCTGCTGGAGCTGTGATTGGCTGAAATTACATAGCTCATCATGGAGGCAGTTTTGAGAACCGCCTCCATTGGAGCTTGTAGCAGGCCCTTTAGAGTCACCAGTGGGTGGCGCATCTCCAGATCCATTGTTGCGCAATTAATGGAGGGCAGCGGACCGGCTCACTGCCTCCTAATTGCGCAACAATGGAAATGGATAGAGAAGAAGATAGAGAATATTTTGCGCATGCGCAAAGCGCTAGTACCAAAGCGCTAGTATACTAAGTATGTACCGTAACACAAATATCGCCATGGGGGTGGGGGGGGGGGGTAGGTACCCTTGGGCAAAGGTGGGCGTGGCCAAAATTGTGAATAAATAATAAACACTTTTTTTTAATTTTAATAAATTCGAATTAAATTCTTTTTTTCCCTCATTGGACAGGGTAGGCACTGCCTACCCTGCCTCCTATTACTGCACGTCACTGCTCCAGCCCCTTGTACAGAACAGTTTACTTTCAGGACTTACCGTACTGAGCAGATAGTTACTACACAAAATAAAGCCAGGATCCCAACACACTTCATGCTGCTCCTTCTTGTTGCGTCTTTGTTTTACTGCCCTGTCTGCTACTGCTCACTGGATATTATTGTCCTGCACTGCTGATGTCACTCTCAGCATGAGCGCAAGTTATCTTATTGATGCGCTATTAGTCTGCTGCTGATGATATCACTGTGAGGACTGTGGAACAGCTGCCCCATCTCTGCTTCCTAGCAACTTGAAAGCCACAGTGCGTAGCAACACCTGCCCAGCCCTAGTGAGTGCAGCAGCTTGATTGCCAATGAAGCTATATATATATATATGTATATAGGCATTGCAAATCAAGCTGCCGCACTTACCGGGGCCAGTGTTGCTACGCACTGTGCCTTGCAAGTTGCTAGGAAGCAGCGTAAAGGCTGGAGCTGTTCCATAAATCAGATTCCCAGATAGCGCTGACTCGCAGGGGGTTTGTAGCCTAGGGCCCGTGGCCACTTCCAGAACTTTGCACAATCAGTAATAGTAGTAGTACCACAATATTCCACCCTACCACTACCTGATGAAAAAAACAATAGCCTCTGCGCTAATCTGGCCCTGAAGCCAGCCCGGCCCACCGGGCATTTGGTGGGGACACGTGATGCTGCGTGAATCGATTCAGCCTCTTCACTGCATCGATGCAGCATCGTTGAGGGTTGCATCGCGATGCATCGTGGTGGCGATTATTTTCAACACCCCTAGTACCCACACATATTATATACCGTTTTTCTCGCCATTAAATGGACTTTCTAAAGATACCAT
The DNA here is from genome assembly GCF_027579735.1 of Bombina bombina. Classification (NCBI taxonomy): domain Eukaryota; kingdom Metazoa; phylum Chordata; class Amphibia; order Anura; family Bombinatoridae; genus Bombina; species Bombina bombina. The sequence goes on from NC_069499.1 coordinate 544,477,354, forward strand.
TATTTTCATCATATCTTATAATTTACTACAAAAAAAATAATAAAATATGGAGGAAAAAATGGAAAAAAACACACTTTTTCTAACTTTGACCCCCAAAATCTGTTACACATCTACAATCACCAAAAAACACCCATGCTAAATAGTTTCTAAATTTTGTCCTGAGTTTAGAAATACCCAATGTTTACATGTTCTTAGCTTTTTTTGCAAGTTATAGGGCCATAAATACAAGTAGCACTTCGCTATTTCCAAACCACTTTTTTTCAAAATTAGCGCTAGTTACATTGGAACCCTGATATCTGTCAGGAATCCCTGAATATCCCTTGACATGTATATATTTTTTGTTAGAAGACAACCCAAAGTATTGATCTAGGCACATTTTGGTATATTTCATGGCACCATTTCACCGCCAAATGCGAGCAAATAAAAAAAAAACTTTACATTTTTCACAATTTTAGGTTTCTCACTGAAATTATTTACAAACAGCTTGTGCTATTATGGCAGAAATTGTTGTAAAAGCTTCTCTGGGATCCCCTTTGTTCAGAAATAGCAGACTTATATGGCTTTGGCATTGCTTTTTGGTAATTAGAAGGCCGCTAAATGCTGCTGCGCACCACACGTAAATTATGCCCAGCAGTGAAGGGGTTAATTAGGTAGGTTGTAGGGAGCTTGCAGGGTTAATTTTAGCTTTAGGGTAGAGATCAGCCTCCCACCTGACACATCCCACCCCCTGATCCCTCCCAAACAGCTCTCTTCCCTCCCCCACCCCACAAATGTCCCCGCCATCTTAAGTACTGGCAGAAAGTCTGCCAGTACTAAATAAAAGGAGTTTTTTTTTTTTTTTATAAAAAAAATAAAATATTTTAGCTGTGATGGACTCCTGCCTTAGCTCCAACCTCCATGATCCCCCCCCCAGCTCTCTAACCCTCTCCCCTATCTAATTGCGGCCATCTTGGGTACTGGCAGCTGTCTGCCAGTACCCAATTTGCCCCAAAAACAAAAGTGTTTTTTCCTCTTTTGCAATTTTTTTTGTTTTCTGTAGTGTAGCAGCCCCCCACAATACCCCTGTCCCCCTCCCCCTCCCAGATCCTTTTATATTATTATTTTTTTAAATCTTTCCCCCCCCCCTCTTCCCTCCTCATTGGTGTCAGTGGCCAGCTAATGCGCGCGCACATGCACGCGCACGCGCGCCCCCCGCACGCTCCCGGCACCCGGCGTGCACATTGCACTTCTAGGAACCGGATGCCGGGTAGCGATGGGCCGCCCACCCGCCTCCCTGTTACGCTCCCACCCACCAACGAACCGGCACCATCGCTACCGGTGCAGAGAGGGCCACAGAGTGGCTCTCTCTGCATCGGAGTCTTCTAAAAAGGTATTGCAGGATGCCTCCATATGGAGGCATCACTGCAATACCCTGAGAGCTGCTGGAAGCGATTGCGATCGCTTCCAGCACTCTGTTAGACAACTGACGTACCAGGTACGTCCATTGTCATTAACTGCTTGTTAATGCATGACGTACCTGGTACGTCAGTTGTCATTAAGGGGTTAAAGGGACATGAAACCCAATTTTTTTCTTTCGTGATTTAGAAAGAGCATGTCATTTTAAACAACTTTCTAATTTACTTCTATTATCTAATTTGCTTCATTCTCTTGATATCACTTGCTGAAAAGCATATCTAGATATGCTCAGTAGCTGCTGATTGGTTGCTGCACATAAAGGCCTTGTGTGATTGGCTCACACATGTGCATTGCTATTTCTTCAACAAAGGATATCTAAAGAATTGAGCAAATTAGATAATAGAAGTAAATTGGAAAGTTGTTTAAAATTGCATGCTCTACCTGAATCATGAAAGTTTAATTTTGACTGTCCCTTTAACTAACGCAATAAGCTTCTTATCTTATAAAAATACTTTCTACATTTTTATTAAATCAAAATGTCCTCTGTTGATAAATGAAAAGCCCTTTTGGCTGGCAAAGGGTTTTGTTTAAAAAAACAAACAAACGTTGAAGGGTAGTTCTCTATTCACAACCCGCCATTCTGATAAATGTCGCACGCTCCTGTGCCTGTTAAAGCTGTCGACTGCACAACTATTATATAATTAAAAAAATGTTGCCTTTACTTACCCTTTAATACTGGGATAGCTAAAGAGACCATAAAAATTGTAAACACAAAAACAAAGTAACCAAGGCAAACTAATAGTATAAAAGGAAAACTAATTTTCTCAATTCATAACAATATTTTAAATCCAAGGTGGAAGTTGTCAGTTCCATCTACTCTTTACATGAGCTCCTGCCTGAGAATACATCCTGAGATGGAACAATGATATTCTGTATTTAGTATGATTATTTTGTAGTTTAACTGCACCAAATCATTATTTATTTCAAAGAAAGATGGACTACTTCATATCCACTAAATACCATCTCACATCAAATATTGTTTAATCTGCAATTAAACATTTCATTAACTCCCATGGATGAGCTATTTTATACCCATGCTATAGTTGTTTAAAGGGACAGTCTACTTGATTTTTTATTTTTTTTTAAAAAATAGATAAAAAAACGCCTTTACTACTCATTTCCCAGCTTTGCAAAACCAACATTGTTATATTAATATACTTTATAACCTCTAAGTTTGCCTGTTCCTAAACCTCTGTCTTTTATCTCAGTGTTTTTTTTTAGCTTTTTATAACCTTGCACTACAGCCATACAGTTCTAGTTCATGTGTGCCATATAGATAACATTGTGCTCAGTCCCGTGGAGAATGATAATAGGATCACAAGAACCGGCACCAATTGGCTAAAATGCAAGATTCTAGGAATCTTAAAAAAATTTAAATAAGGGGGCAGTCTGCATAGTTTTATTTACAAGGTAATCATAGAGGTAAAAAGTATATTAATACAGCTCTGTTGGTTATGCAAAACTGGGGAATGGGTAATAAAGGGATTATCTATATTATTAAAACAATTTTCAAGTTGACTGTCCTTTTAACTTATTGCTGTGATATTTTGGTGGTGAGGTAATCACAAAATTCATACCTTGTTTTTGTTTTGGGTTTTTTCCAGCACATCACACACACCAAAGGGGGAACCAAGATGAAGGAGGGTCCTTTGCTAAGTGAAAAAAAAATACTGTGCGGGTAGATAACTAAGGGCTTGAGCAATAAATCAACGGATGCTGCTTTAGAGCCATTGTGGAGTAGGCAGTCATGCAAGTCTGCTTTCCTCAATGTAAGAAGCAGCAATCAACCAATGGCAGCTTCTTACCCTCTCTGCCACCTCTGAGTTGGTGGATATGAAACCTCCTGAACACTTTAACCCCTTAGTGACCAGAGCACTTTTCCATTTTCTGACCCATTGGGACCAAGACTATTTTTACATTTCTGCGGTGTTTGTGTTTAGCTGTAATTTTCCTCTTACTCATTTACTGTACCCACACATATTATATACAGTTTTTCTCGCCATTAAATGGACTTTCTAAAGATACCACTATTTTCATCATATCTTATAATTTACTATAAAAATTTTTTATAAAATATGAGGAAAAAATGAAAACACACACTTTTTCTAACTTTGACCCCCAAAATCTGTTACACATCTACAACCACAAAAACCATGCTAAATAGTTTCTAAATGTTGTCCTGAGTTTAGAAATACCCAATGTTTACATGTTCTTTGCTTTTTTTGCAAGTTATAGGGCCATAAATACAAGTAGCACTTTGCTATTTCCAAACCACTTTTTTTCAAAATTTGCGCTAGTTACATTGGAACACTGATATTTTTCAGGAATCCCTGAATATCCCTTGACATGTAGATATTTCTTTTTAGAAGACATCCCACAGTATTGATCTAGGCCCCTTTTGGTATATTTCATGCCACCATTTCACTGCTAAATGCGATCAAATAAAAAAAAAATTGTTCACTTTTTCACAATTTTTTTCACAAACTTTAGGTTTCTCACTGAAATTATTTACAAACAACTTGTGCAATTATGGCACAAATGCTTCTCTTGGGATCCCCTTTGTTCAGAAATAGACATACCTGTATATGGCTTTGGCATTGCTTTTTGGTAATTAGAAGGCCGCTAAATGCCACTGAGCACCACACGTGTATTATGCCCAGCAGTGAAGGTGTTAATTAGGGGGCTAATAGGGTTAATTTTAGCTTTAGTGTAGTAGACAACCCAAAGTATTGATCTAGGCCCATTTTGGTATATTTCATGCCACCATTTCACCGCCAAATGCGATCAAATAAAAAATAAATAATCGTTCACTTTTTCACAAACTTTAGGTTTCTCACTGAAATTATTTACAAACAGCTTGTGCAATTATGGCACAAATGGTTGTAAATGCTTCTCTGGGATCCCCTTTGTTCAGAAATAGCAGACATATATGGCTTTGGCATTGCTTTTTGGTAATTAGAAGGCCACTAAATGCCGCTGTGCATCACACGTGTATTATATCTAGCAGTGAAGGGGTTAATTAGGTAGCTTGCAGGGTTAATTGTAGCTTTAGTGTAGAGATCAGCCTCCCACCTGAGACATCACACCCCCTGATCCCTCCCAAACAGATCTCTTCCCTCTCCCACCCCACAATTGTCCCCACCATCTTAAGTACTGGCAGAAAGTCTGCCAGTACTAAAATAAAATAAAAAAATAAAAAACATAATTCTGCTGTGTAGGATCCCCCCTTAGCCTCCAACCTCCTTGATCCCCCCATACAGCTCTCTAACCCCCCCCCCCCACACCTATTTGCCGCCAAAAATAAATAAATAAATAAAAAAATTGGGCAAATTGGGTACTGGCAGACCAATTTGCACAAAAAAATGTTTATTTTTTATTTTTAAAATTATATTTTCTGTAGTGTAGCTGCCCCCCCCCTCAATACCCTACCCACCTCCCCCTCCTAGATCCCTTCCAAGCACGTTTTACACCACCTTCCGTCTCCCTCCTTCCCATTACTTTTATATTACCCCCGCTGCAACCGCGGGACTTGCAAAACAGATTGAGGACCGATCACCGGTATGTGTGTAACGAGGGGCCACCCACCCGCCTCCCAGCTGCAGCTTCCACCCACCAACGAATGGCCCCATCGGTTGCCGATGCAGAGAGGGCCAAAGAGTGGCTCTCTCTGCATCAGTGGGGTAAAAACAGAATTTATGTTTACCTGATAAATTACTTTCTCCAACGGTGTGTCCGGTCCACGGCGTCATCCTTACTTGTGGGATATTCTCTTCCCCAACAGGAAATGGCAAAGAGCCCAGCAAAGCTGGTCACATGATCCCTCCTAGGCTCCGCCTTCCCCAGTCATTCGACCGACGTAAAGGAGGAATATTTGCATAGGAGAAATCATATGATACCGTGGTGACTGTAGTTAAAGAAAAAAAATTATCAGACCTGATTAAAAAACCAGGGCGGGCCGTGGACCGGACACACCGTTGGAGAAAGTAATTTATCAGGTAAACATAAATTCTGTTTTCTCCAACATAGGTGTGTCCGGTCCACGGCGTCATCCTTACTTGTGGGAACCAATACCAAAGCTTTAGGACACGGATGAAGGGAGGGAGCAAATCAGGTCACCTAGATGGAAGGCACCACGGCTTGCAAAACCTTTCTCCCAAAAATAGCCTCAGAAGAAGCAAAAGTATCAAATTTGTAAAATTTAGTAAAAGTGTGCAGAGAAGACCAAGTCGCTGCCTTACATATCTGATCAACAGAAGCCTCGTTCTTGAAGGCCCATGTGGAAGCCACGGCCCTAGTGGAATGAGCTGTGATTCTTTCAGGAGGCTGCCGTCCGGCAGTCTCGTAAGCCAATCTGATGATGCTTTTAAGCCAAAAAGAGAGAGAGGTAGAAGTTGCTTTTTGACCTCTCCTTTTACCAGAATAAACAACAAACAAGGAAGATGTTTGAGTAAAATCCTTTGTAGCATCTAAATAGAATTTTAGAGCACGAACTACATCCAAATTGTGCAACAAACGTTCCTTCTTTGAAACTGGATTCGGACACAAAGAAGGCACGACTATCTCCTGGTTAATGTTTTTGTTAGAAACAACTTTCGGAAGAAAACCAGGTTTAGTACGCAAAACCACCTTATCTGCATGGAACACCAGATAAGGAGGAGAACACTGCAGAGCAGATAACTCTGAAACTCTTCTAGCAGAAGAAATTGCAACCAAAAACAAAACTTTCCAAGATAATAACTTAATATCAACGGAATGTAAGGGTTCAAACGGAACCCCCTGAAGAACTGAAAGAACTAAATTGAGACTCCAAGGAGGAGTCAAAGGTTTTTAAACAGGCTTGATTCTAACCAGAGCCTGAACAAAAGCTTGAACATCTGGCACAGCTGCCAGCTTTTTGTGAAGTAACACAGACAAAGCAGAAATCTGTCCCTTCAAAGAACTTGCAGATAATCCTTTCTCCAAACCTTCTTGAAGAAAGGATAGAATCTTAGGAATTTTTATCTTGTCCCAAGGGAATCCTTTAGATTCACACCAACAGATATATCTTTTCCATATTTTATGGTAGATTTTTCTAGTTACAGGCTTTCTGGCCTGAACAAGAGTATCAATGACAGAATCTGAGAACCCTCGCTTTGATAAAATCAAGCGTTCAATCTCCAAGCAGTCAGTTGGAGTGAGACCAGATTCGGATGTTCGAACGGACCTTGAACAAGAAGGTCCCGTCTCAAAGGTAGCTTCCATGGTGGAGCCGATGACATATTCACCAGGTCTGCATACCAAGTCCTGCGTGGCCACGCAGGAGCTATCAAGATCACCGATGCCCTCTCCTGATAGATCCTGGCTACCAGCCTGGGGATGAGAGGAAACGGTGGGAATACATACGCTAGTTTGAAGGTCCAAGGTGCTACTAGTGCATCTACTAGAGTCGCCTTGGGATCCCTGGATCTGGACCCGTAGCAAGGAACCTTGAAGTTCTGACGAGAGGCCATCAGATCCATGTCTGGAATGCCCCACAACTGAGTAATTTGGGCAAAGATTTCCGGATGGAGTTCCCACTCCCCCGGATGAAATGACTGACGACTCAGAAAATCCGCTTCCCAATTTTCCACTCCTGGAATGTGGATTGCAGACAAGTGGCAGGAGTGAGACTCCGCCCATTGAATAATTTTGGTCACTTCTTCCATCGCCAGGGAACTCCTTGTTCCCCCCTGATGGTTGATGTACGCAACAGTCGTCATGTTGTCCGATTGAAACCGTATGAATTTGGCCTTTGCAAGCTGAGGCCAAGCCTTGAGAGCATTGAATATCGCTCTTAGTTCCAGAATATTTATCGGGAGAAGAGATTCTTCCCGAGACCAAAGACCCTGAGCTTTCAGGAGTCCCCAGACCGCGCCCCAGCCCACCAGACTGGCGTCGGTCGTGACAATGACCCACTCTGGTCTGCGGAAGCTCATCCCCTGTGACAGGTTGTCCAGGGACAGCCACCAACGGAGTGAATCTCTGGTCCTCTGATCTACTTGTATCGTCGGAGACAAGTCTGTATAATCCCCATTCCACTGACTGAGCATGCACAGTTGTAATGGTCTCAGATGAATTCGCGCAAAAGGAACTATGTCCATTGCCGCGACCATCAAACCTATTACTTCCATGCACTGCGCTATGGAAGGAAGAGGAACAGAATGAAGTACTTGACAAGAGTTTAGAAGTTTTGATTTTCTGGCCTCTGTCAGAAAAATCCTCATTTCTAAGGAGTCTATTATTGTTCCCAAGAAGGGAACTTTTGTTGACGGAGACAGAGAACTTTTCTCTACGTTCACTTTCCACCCGTGAGATCTGAGAAAGGCCAGGACGATGTCCGTGTGAGCCTTTGCTTGTGGAAGGGACGACGCTTGAATCAGAATGTCGTCCAAGTAAGGTACTACTGCAATGCCCCTTGGTCTTAGCACCGCTAGAAGGGACCCCAGTACCTTTGTGAAAATTCTTGGAGCAGTGGCTAATCCGAACGGAAGTGCCACAAACTGGTAATGCTTGTCCAGAAAGGCGAACCTTAGGAACCGATGATGTTCCTTGTGGATAGGAATATGTAGATACGCATCCTTTAAATCCACCGTGGTCATGAATTGACCTTCCTGGATGGAAGGAAGAATTGTTCGAATGGTTTCCATTTTGAACGATGGAACCTTGAGAAACTTGTTTAGGATCTTGAGATCTAAGATTGGTCTGAATGTTCCCTCTTTTTTGGGAACTATGAACAGATTGGAGTAGAACCCCATCCCTTGTTCTCCTAATGGAACAGGATGAATCACTCCCATTTTTAACAGGTCTTCTACACAATGTAAGAATGCCTGTTTTTTTATGTGGTCTGAAGACAATTGAGACCTGTGGAACCTCCCCCTTGGGGGAAGCCCCTTGAATTCCAGAAGATAACCTTGGGAGACTATTTCCAGCGCCCAAGGATCCAGAACATCTCTTGCCCAAGCCTGAGCGAAGAGAGAGAGTCTGCCCCCCACCAGATCCGGTCCCGGATCAGGGGCCAACATCTCATGCTGTCTTGGTAGCAGTGGCAGGTTTCTTGGCCTGCTTACCTTTGTTCCAGCCTTGCATTGGCCTCCAGGCTGGCTTGGCTTGAGAAGTATTACCCTCTTGCTTAGAGGATGTAGCACTTGTGGCTGGTCCGTTTCTGCGAAAGGGACGAAAATTTGGTTTATTTTTAGCCTTGAAAGACCTATCCTGAGGAAGGGCGTGGCCCTTACCCCCAGTGATATCAGAAATAATCTCTTTCAAGTCAGGGCCAAACAGCGTTTTCCCCTTGAAAGGAATGTTAAGCAATTTATTCTTGGAAGAGGCATCCGCTGACCAAGATTTTAGCCAAAGCGCTCTGCGCGCCACAATAGCAAACCCAGAATTTTTCGCCGCTAATCTAGCCAATTGCAAAGTGGCGTCTAAGGTGAAAGAGTTAGCCAATTTGAGAGCATGAATTCTGTCCAAAATCTCCTCATAAGAAGAATCTTTATTGAGCGCCTTTTCTAGTTCATCGAACCAGAAACACGCTGCTGTAGTGACAGGAACAATGCATGAAATTGGTTGTAGAAGGTAACCTTGCTGAACAAACATCTTTTTAAGCAAACCCTCTAATTTTTTATCCATAGGATCTTTGAAAGCACAACTATCTTCTATGGGTATAGTGGTGCGTTTGTTTAGAGTAGAAACCGCCCCCTCGACCTTGGGGACTGTCTGCCATAAGTCCTTTCTGGGGTCGACCATAGGAAACAATTTCTTGAATATAGGGGGAGGGACGAAAGGTATGCCGGGCCTTTCCCATTCTTTGTTTACAATATCCGCCACCCGCTTGGGTATAGGAAAAGCTTCGGGGGGCCCCGGGACCTCTAGGAACTTGTCCATCTTACATAATTTCTCTGGAATGACCAAATTCTCACAATCATCCAGAGTAGATAACACCTCCTTAAGCAGAGCGCGGAGATGTTCCAATTTAAATTTGAATGTAATTACATCAGGTTCAGCTTGTTGAGAAATTTTCCCTGAATCTGAAATTTCTCCCTCAGACAAAACCTCCCTGGCCCCCTCAGACTGGTGTAGGGGCACTTCAGAACCAATATCATCAGCGTCCTCATGCTCTTCCGTATTTTCTAAAACAGAGCAGTCGCGCTTTCGCTGATAAGTGGGCATTTTGGCTAAAATGTTTTTGATAGAATTATCCATTACAGCCGTTAATTGTTGCATAGTAAGGAGTATTGGCGCACTAGATGTACTAGGGGCCTCCTGTGTGGGCAAGACTGGCGTAGGCGAAGGAGGGGATGATGCAGTACCATGCTTACTCCCCTCACTTGAGGAATCATCTTGGGCATCATTTTCTCTAAATTTTGTGTCACATAAATCACATCTATTTAAATGAGAAGGAACCTTGGCTTCCCCACATACAGAACACAGTCTATCTGGTAGTTCAGACATGTTAAACAGGCATAAACTTGATAACAAAGTACAAAAAACGTTTTAAAATAAAACCGTTACTGTCACTTTAAATTTTAAACTGAACACACTTTATTACTGCAAATGTGAAAAAGTATGAAGGAATTGTTCAAAATTCACCAAAATTTCACCACAGTGTCTTAAAGCCTTAAAAGTATTGCACACCAAATTTGAAAGCTTTAACTCTTAAAATAACGGAACCGGAGCCGTTTTTATATTTAACCCCTATACAGTCCCTGGTATCTGCTTTGCTGAGACCCAACCAAGCCCAAAGGGGAATACGATACCAAATGACGCCTTCAGAAAGCCTTTTCTATGTATCAGAGCTCCTCACACATGCATCTGCATGTCATGCTTCCCAAAAACAAGTGCGCAATAGAGGTGCGAAAATGAGGCTCTGCCTATGATTAGGGAAAGCCCCTAGAGAATAAGGTGTCCAATACAGTGCCTGCCGGTTATTTTACATAATTCCCAAGAATAAAATAATTCCTCAAAGCTATGAAGTATTAAAAATGCTTATATATCAATCGTTTTAGCCCAGAAAATGTCTACCAGTCTTAACAGCCCTTGTGAAGCCCTTTATTCTTATGTAATAAAAATGGCTTACCGGATCCCATAGGGAAAATGACAGCTTCCAGCATTACATCGTCTTGTTAGAAATGTGTCATACCTCAAGCAGCAAAAGTCTGCTCACTGTTTCCCCCAACTGAAGTTAATTCCTCTCAACAGTCCTGTGTGGAAACAGCCATCGATTTTAGTAACGGTTGCTAAAATCATTTTCCTCTTACAAACAGAAATCTTCATCACTTTTCTGTTTCAGAGTAAATAGTACATACCAGCACTATTTTAAAATAACAAACTCTTGATTGAAGAATAAAAACTACAGTTAAACACCAAAAAACTCTAAGCCATCTCCGTGGAGATGTTGCCTGTACAACGGCAAAGAGAATGACTGGGGAAGGCGGAGCCTAGGAGGGATCATGTGACCAGCTTTGCTGGGCTTTTTGCCATTTCCTGTTGGGGAAGAGAATATCCCACAAGTAAGGATGACGCCGTGGACCGGACACACCTATGTTGGAGAAAAGGGAATTGCAGTGATGCCTGAATATCAAGGCATCACTGCAATACCCTGGAAGCAATCAGGATCACTTCCAGAGCTTCAAACCCCAGAGGACGTGCCAGAAACGTCCTTGGTCGTTAAGGGTGTTTTTTTGTAGGACGTTCCTGGCACGTCCTTGGTCATTAAGGGGTTAATTTGGGGTTGTGTGAGAGCAGGGGGCAGCATTGCACAGTGCTTGTGTAATGGTACACCTGAGACGTGGACGAGCAGTGTCCACTACTCGTTCCCTGCAAAGGCAATTTAGTAAATGGGACCAAAAGTGTCAAAGGGATACTGAACCCAATTTTTTTATTTTGTGATTCAGATAGAGCATGCAATTTTAAAGCAACTTTCTAATTTACTCCTATTATGAATTTTTCTTCGTTCTCTTGCTATCTTTATTTGAAAAAGAAGGCATCTAATAATTTTTTTTGTTCAGACCACTGGACAGCACTTGTTTATTGATGGGTGAATTTACCCACCAATCTGCAAGAACAACCCAGGTTGTTCACCAAAAATGGTCCGGCATCTAAACTTACATTCTTGCTTTTCAAATAAAGATACCAAGAGAATTAAGAAAATTTGAGAATAGGAGTAAATTAGAAAGTTGCTTACAATTGCATGCTCTATCTGAATCATGAAAGAAAAAATTTGGGTTCAGTGTCCCTTTAACCTCGAAACAGCACATGTAATACAGAAGACAATGTAGCCACCATTCAGCAAGTGCTACCCAGGGTGCTAAATCAAAAATGGGCCAGCTCCTAAGCTTACATTCCTGTTTTGTTTTTTTAAATAAAGATACCTAGAGAACGTAAAAAAATTGATAATAGGTCTATATTAGAAAGTTGCTTAAAATTGCATGCTCTATCTGAATCATGAAAGAAAAAAATTGTGTTTTATATCCTTTTAAGGTAATGAAGTCTTTGCTTGAAAGTTTTCATTTTTAGGTAATTTACCATTTCTGTAGCTTGTTTTTAAACAACTTCTATTCTATTTATATACTTCTGAAGATAAGAACTCTGCACTTCTACACAATATACAAAAGGAATATTGACCTATATATTCATATAAGAAGCTCACTTCTTCTGCTGCTAATACCTCTTCCTATACGACCATGCTGACCTTACCTGTTGTATGACAACATTGTTTACCAAACTTCTATTCGTTTAAAGCCATAATGATTTGAAGTTTGGTAAACAATGTCATTTAAACTGAACTATTTATCCCTAGCATAATTGTAATACAATTACCCCTGCAACTGATCATAAAGGGCACAGGGTATCTAGTCGGTAGACACCATGCATACATGTTGCAAGCTGGCTTATTGTGCATGTTGTATATAGACCAATCAAACTTTTGACATTGAATAATCATATAGGGATAAATTACAAGTGGAGCGCTAAATTATTGCGTGCCCACAAACGGCAATTTGGGCGCGCGATAAACCAGCCATTACAAGTGGCTGGTTATTGCTACTGCAAGTTGGTAGTAGCAATTAGTGCTTATAAAATTAACCAGAGATCAGCTCTCTGGTTATTTTATAAATGTGCCCCAAATGCCCCCAAAATACAGTGTTGTATATTTTATAAAAAAAAAAAAAAATTGTAGCATTTCTATTTTTTAATAAAATAACTGTACCAGACAGTTTTGGGGGCTAAAGGTTGCAAGTGTGGGGTGTTATTGGGGAAAAAAATGGCACTAAAAAGTGCCTTTACATTGCGGTCTATGGGAACGGTGTGTTCCCTGTAAATATATTCATATATATTTATGTGTTAATATGTGTATAATCATATACATATACTGTATATTTACAATTTGCTGCCCATCGCTTCGTGACTTACTCCCTTTGCTGCTCTAGTTCACATGTTGTGTCTCACGGCATGAGAATGACGCTCTCATTGGAGTCTATGGAAGCTCACTCTATTGAGCATAGAGATTCCTAGCAATGCGAAAGCGAGGTTGCGTTTATATTGTAGGCCACATCAAATACAAGCACACAATTGCTTGCTCTGGTATTATGAGTGGAGTGTAAATATTGCGCTCGCGAAAGTGCAATTTTGAGCTCTACTCGTAATCTGGCCCATAAGGTTTTTCGTTGAGGTAGCTACACAAGCCATAAATAAAAAAAAAAGGGACTGTCTTTAATTATATAAACTGATTATTCTATTCTTTGCACGCTGCATAAACAAAGAAGCAAAATGAAAAGCAGTATATAATATATTTACAGCAATGAATAGGCCCTGGGGGTATGGCCTCATTTAAATTCACTTCACAACCTTTATAGGCAGATGTCATCTCTGTGGTAATGACAACTAAAGGAACCTAATATATCTCAACTGCTCTTCTTTATTGTATGTCATACCAGTGATAAAATGTTGTATTGGAGAGTTGGCCACCATAAAACAAGAATACTACCATTCTATTTTACAGGGCAATCCTTAGCCTTTGCAGGACCCTGGGCAAAAAAATATTGTGGACAGGGGGGGCAAGCCAAACCCCCTTATGTGGCCCCTCACTGTGCCCAATAACAATGACACAGTACATGTAACCCTATGCCCTAACTAAAAGCACACAACTAGCAGGGGCCACTAATGAACATGACATTATATATATATATATATATATATATATATATATATATATATATATATATATATATATTCTCCACAGAAAATGTTTATATTGGCTCACATTTTAGCCTGTTGGTCAGTAAAATCATCCAAGTGGTGCGCCCGGGGAGTACATTACATGTATATGACATGTCCCTTCCTCGGAAATGACACACACTGTGATGTTAATATCCTCAGTAACCACATCCACGGTAAATGCTCACTTACCTCCCACTTATTACTGAAAGACTTCATGCCACTAGCTGTTCCCGCTCGTACTATGCACCGCAGAAAGCCCCAAGTGTCATCCCTACACTGCCCACCAATTTGGAGGTGGAGTCTCCTAATCTGTACTTCAAAGGCCGAGCTTTTCAGGGCCACCTTGCCTGGGAAAGGCCAATTTGAGGGTCCACCTGCTTAGATCTTATTCCACAGCACTGGTCTTCAAAGGCCTAGTTTGTCAGGGCCACCTTGTATGGGATATGTAAATTTGTGGGCTCCACTGCCCAGCCCTTATTCCCTAGCACTGGTATGATAGGTAGAGCGAGGCACCGGCCTTGCACTGTCTACTGGGCAGCAGCATTTTCTGATTTGTACTTCAAAGGCTGATGACGTCAGGGCCATCTTGTCTGGGAAAGGCTGCCCAGTCCTTATACCCCAGCACTAGCATGATAGTGTGGGGCCCAGGACCGGTGACCTGCTCAAAGGACAGGTCTCCATTTTTCATTATCACAGTGATCACTTAATGAAAGTGGTACCTAGTACACTGGACCACTGAAGACACCAAAGAAAAGAGAAAAAAAAGACTCCGGCCAGCCTCTAGACATAAAAAAAATTAACATACTTTATTATGACTTACATGAGCTTTAAAAAACTTAAAAACAAAACAACTCAGCTGTTGTCTTACACGTTTCAGCTGTATATCTTAGCCTTACACATAGACACATTGGTTAGAGACTCAGTCTGAGCTAATATAGCCCCAGACTGATTAACTAATCAAGAATGGCTGAGTTGTTTCTTAAAGGTATCACCACCACTTTTACTTAAGAGAACACCTTTGCATGTATACCATACTCTTTACAGAGACATTTATATAGTTAACTGTTGTCATAGACAATATTCTCATAGAAAAAGTTGATTAACATGTAATAGCCACATTCATACATATAGAATTTCCTCTAAATAAAGACTCAACTTTTTACACATTCAATGCTTCATTAGCTTGTGTGTATTTATGTTAGTAAGTCAATTTAGGAACCAATGTGTAGCTATATAGAAAAAAACCTCCTCTTATTTTATATTCATATTGTTGGTATGAAGCAAAGGAAAGCCTGGAATATTTTAATTCTTTATATTTGATTTTATAAATATATATGGATATCAAATTCATTAAAAACTTTGGTGTTATTGTTTAACAGGAAGTTTAATAAGAAAAGTTTAATATACAAGAAAGAGTCTTAGTTTATACATAATAAATAATAATAATAATAATAATAATAATAATAATAATAAACAACACCATAGGTATACTGGAATGGATTCAAAACATAGACTAGCAGCTGAATTTAAAATATAAACCCAAATTCTAGATCTATAATGAGTATATTAATTCTGAGTGGTTTATTTAATAAATGTTCATAACCAATTTAATTATATATAAAAAAAACACTTTCAATATCTTTGCCAGAAATTAATAATATCTCCATCAATGTTGAACCCCCATGGTCTTCTGGTCCTCAATTAGAAAATCCAAAAAGCTTCTCTGTATTGCAATCTGTTTGCTCTATCACCACCTCTCACTAGGGGTCTGATCCACTCTATGACCTGCCATTTAAAACTATTTACATTTTGATTGTGCACCTGAATGAAATGTTGTGCCAGATCAGAGCAATCATTGTTATTCTCAATATTGTTCAAATGCTCTCATATACGTGATCTGGCATCTCTTGTTGAGCACCCCACATATTGTTTCTGACATAGGGTGCATTCAATCAGGTACACAATATGCGTAGTTCTACAATTCGTAAGATCCAAAAGGTTATAAACCTTTTGTGTAATCTTAGATTGAAACGTACGAGTGGTTATGCTTTGACTACAAGCTATACAGTTAGAGAAATTACATTTATAGTGCCCTTTGGTGTTAAGCCAACTATTGTTTTTTGGTTCAGGTTTCAACATTCTTGGGGACAACGTGTTACCCAATGTACAACCCCTTTTGGCTACAAATTGGCAACCATTCGACACATAATTTTTAAGTGCATCTTCCGCTGTTAAAATAGGTAAATGTTTTGTCACTATATTACAAATTTCCCTATATTGGGAACTGTATGTTGTTACAAACACAGGTTTAGAGGGGTCAAATCTATTGCGGCTTGTGTTTGGTCCTCTTTCCTGTAAGATGTCACTCCGTGGCATCCTACTCACCTCAAGATAGGCTCTTTCTATGATTTTATTCTTATAGCCTCTATCTTTTAATAGTTTTTTCAATTTATCACTCTCTCTTTCAAAATCAGAATTGCTAGAACAATTTCGCTTAACGCGAATAAATCGCCCCTTGGCAATCCCAAAACCCGTATGGGGCGGATGGTTGCTGCGGGCATGGAGAACCGCATTGGATGAAATAGGTTTTCTGTATAAAACTGTGCTGATCTTCTTATTATCTGTGTCGCCTATTAAGGTGACATCTAGATAGGGTATTTGAGTAGTATGATGTGAAAATGTGAATTGGAGGTTTACACCATTATTGTTTAGCCAGTTCACAAAGTCACCCATTTCTGACTCTGTTCCAGTCCAAATTACAAGGAGATCATCAATGTATCTCTTATATAGTTTGACACAGTGACAAAATGGATTGGTGTCTGCATAGACGTGGGACCGCTCCCACCAACCCATAAAGAGGTTGGCGTATGCAGGGGCAAACTTAGCCCCCATAGCGGTCCCACGTCTATGCAGAAAATATTCACCCCCAAACTCAAAAGAATTGTGTGTTAGTAAAACATCAAGCACTCTTAAAAGGTAGTTTTTCAAACCTCTATCATAATTACTGCATGTATCCAATGCATATCTAACCGCTTCTAAACCTAGATGATGGGGTATTGCAGAATAAAGTTCCACTACATCTATCGTCAGCCACAAATAGTTTGCATTCCAGTCAATAGAGTCTAGTGTGTTCCGTAGATGTTTAGTGTCCTTTATGTAGGAGGGTAAGAGATAAACTAAGGGCTGTAACAAAGATTTAGCCCAATCCGAGAGTTTCTCAAATAAAGACCCAATACCTGATACTATGGGTCTTCCACGCACCTCTACCAAAGATTTATGAACCTTTGGGAGGTGGTGGAAGATCGGGGTTATCGGTCTGTTAACAAATAGATAATCTCTTGTATCCTCATCTATATAGCCCTCCTGTAATCCATCGTCCAGGAGATCCCATAATAAGGTTTTAAAGCTCTCTATTGGATTCCCCCTAAGTTTTTATTAAACATTAATATCATATAATTGTCTTCTAGCTTCCAATACATAATCTGTTTTATTCATTACAACTAGGTTACCACCCTTGTCTGAATTCTTTATTATTATATCTGTTCTATTTCTTAATCTGGCTAGGGCTGTTTGCTGGAACTCACTTAAGTTAGAGTAGCTTTTATTATGGTTTTTGGCCAATTCTGTGAGGTCTTCTTCAATTCTACAATGGAAGGCCTCAATGAAAGGCCCTCTCTCTCTAGTGGGATAGAAACTGGATCGAGGCTTAAAGCCACCATGTGTGCCTATAGTTTCTGATGTAGTAATATCAGATTCCATAAGTAGATCATGGAGGCTGAGGTAGTCACAGGTATCATTAAATTCTACCAAATCAAAAGGTTTAGCTATGTTATCCAATGGATGGTTGGTATTTGCTATCTTACCATCGTTGTTATTGGGATTGTTCCAAAAAAACTTTTTGAGAGTAAGGTCACTTATAAGTCGATTGACATCTGTAATTGTTTTAAAGAGATCAAAGTTATTTGATGGAACAAAACCAAGACCTAGGCCTAGCACCTGCTCCTCTTCAGGTGATAGAACCACATTGGATAAATTAATCATTTTAAAATTTTGTATTTGTATTTGTTGCGTCCCCCTCTTGCTCTCCTGTGTCTGAAGACACCACCTCTCCTAAAATCACTGTCACGCCACGCCGCTCTAGCCGTTGCTAAGGGCGCGGCGTCTCCTTCCCTGCTCGTTGCCAGGGGCAGTGTCGGGTCCAAATACATGGTCATCGTCACACGTTCCTGATCCCGGTCAGACCTCTGTGGCGCGAATTCTGCGCCTATTTAAATTTGCTACAAACAAACAATCTGTCACTGCCTTATTACCGTTGCTGAACCTGCCTGCCTGACTACTCTACCTGCTTTAAGCCTTAACTGCTGGATTGAATTATTATTGCTGAACCTGCCTGCCTGACTACCTGCTTTAACCCTTAACTGCTGGATTGAATTATTATTGCTGAACCTGCCTATCTGACTACTCTACCTGCTTTAACCCTTAACTGCTGGATTGAATTATTATTGCTGAACCTGCCTGCCTGACCATTCTACCTGCTTTACCCCTTAATTGCTGGACTGCTTTACTGTTGCCAAACCCTGCCTGCCTGACCATTCTAGTGGTTTATCCTTGGACTGCTTTGCTGTTGCCAAACCCTGCCTGCTTGACCATTCTAGTGGTTCATCCTTGGACTGCTCTGCCGTTGCCGCTGGGGACTGTCCTGCCTGTGGCGAGTGCCGCCTTCCTCATCTCACTTTCTCTGCTCTGGGATATTCCCTTTCTTTCCGTCTCGACGCCGGAATAACAAGACTACTGGCCGAGTTTGGTGTGATAGAGGAATATCCCACGAGCGTTAGTCACCTTCCTAAATGTCCCTTATTTAAAGAAATATACAGTATATGTTAACAGTGTTCACTATGTTTTGTTAAGATAATTTTAAATATTTTGTTTTATGTTGCTTGTATTCAGGATGCATATATTTTATTTTAATGTTTATAAATTATTAAATGTATTTTTTTATACCTTCTTACCATTACATCTTAAAATAAACATTTTTATTTTTGCATAATCCATTCAACAATTATGTACTACAATGTGAAATCGCCACATAGAAATAAATCCAGTGTTAGCATTTTTCCGGCAAAGTTTGAAGACACCCACTGAAAAGTCATCAGGTGTAAAAAAAGAGATTTTTCACTGATCTATACAATCACTGAGTAGCTATTTGTATGGTCAAGTGTGTAGAATATCCTACAGCTTCTCAGTTGAGAGTGGAAAAAGGCACAATGTTTAAAGGCAAATAATAGGAAAAGCTAGCAAAATAAATAATGAATGTCCAGTGCATTTTTACAATGTGTAATTAAGCATTTTCTGGGGAATGTAAGCCGTCTATAGCTCCTTCACCCCACCTTTCTGGAGAATTTTTAAAACTCTGTTGGAATGTGCATTCCATAGGTTGTTTTTTTCTTCATTAAGCTGCATGGTGCTGGAATCAGGCACAAGTACTCCCAAGAGAGCATTTGGCATTTTCTCTTCTTACTGACTGTGCAACATTGAGCATGCGTGGCTATTTATCAGCATGACAGAGTATTGGAATTGACAGGCATGTACAGTGCTGACAAACAGCTTGTCATTGGTGTCAGGTAAGTCACCAACTGTCATAGATTGAGCCAGCAAATCTCTGGATATTTCTGATGTTCTAAAGTGTAATTATGTGTGTGTCCAGTTGTGTACCATGCACTAACATTTATTTTGGTGTGTGTGTGTGTGTTTTGGAGCATGATTGAATAATGAAAAGGTACTATTTAAAGTTATATGCATATAGGGGTAAAAAAATATCACTTTAGTTTATTATTCAGGGGTTAAAAAGTCACTACCCCAGAGGGATATAGTTACTAGTCCACTAAATGTTAGTGATAAGATAAAAGTATCATTTTTTACTCATCTGCTGAAACTAGTGGTCTATTAAAAATTCAATATATATTTTTTATTTTTTTTAGAGAATTAAAGGGATAGAAAGGGCAAAATTGAAATGTTCATGGGTGGATTTCAGTTTTAAATTAAAGCATTTTTGCAATATACTTCCATTAGCAAAAATGTTTTTAGTAAACGTTATTACTGTTTTTAAGGCTGCATACGCATATATGCTGCAAAAGCTCATGCACCAGTATTCAAACATCTCACCTTCTCAGAGAGTCAGCAGTGGCTTGTATGACACAAACTTCACAGACACAATACATACCACCACCAGCTTGCTCTATGACCTTGAATACTGATGGACAGACCATCATGTGCGTATACAATTAAAAACAGTAATAACTTTTACAAGAAGCATTTTTGCTAATGGAACTATATTGCAAAAAATGCTTCAATTTTAAAATGAAATCCACCCATGCACAGTTAAATTTTGCCCTGTCTATCCCTTTAATTCTCTAAAAGAAAGGGCATACCTAAAAGCCCCAGAGAGATGAGAGCTGTCTTGCATAGAAAGTCATTAAGCTTTCTGGGATACATAATCTCATAGGGGAGAGCGAGGTTAACAGGGGAGCATCTGGCACTTACATAAATTTTCATTTAGCAGCAAATACAATTAAAATAAAATGTATTTAACTTGTATTATTTACATTTTAGAAGGAAATAACATTTATAAATGTGTATGTTTGGTTCTTTCTATATATAGATTATATTATATTTGTTTTAATTTCTCCGGGAAAAACAAGGAGGTTAGAGAAAAGATGTGCTTTGTAGTGTGCGACTTCCTGTTGGGGACCTGGTAATCTCTAAAAATGTTGCGCTGGAAAGAGAGCATGTCACGACAGCAATGCTGTCTAAGATTTGGCTGCAAAATGTGTACCTGACATTGACAGCCCAGCTTGTGACTCAACTGCCTCTTCACTTTAGCTGCTTTGATGTCTTTATGCATTGAGGTGTGTGTGTATATATATATATATATATATATATATATATGAAAAGCAAAAGAGAGTTCAGGACAAAGTTAGTTGTTAGCTGGATTCATTCGTTGGCAAAGTGTAAGAGTGTATGAGGCTGCCTGTGTTACGCTGTAAGACTGTAAGAGCTGTAGCGAGGAGTGATCGATTATGGAAGGAGGGGTTGATTCTTACTCTCACCAAGTACCCGCCTGTCGGTACCGCCACCGCTGCACCTCAGGAAGACCGGTCAAGCTTCTGCCTCCACACCTTCTACGAACTCCGTTTCTGAGAACCAGGCTCAGACTCCAGTACACCGGCTCAAACTTCAGACACAAGGCACGCCAAGCACGTCCGTGACGTAAATAAATCCATTCCTCCAATCCGGGAGGTGCTCCAGACTTCGGTAAGGGGAAAAAAGGCTGAGAAAACCACCTTACATTCCACTGCTTAGCTTTACTGACAGGCTTACTCATAAAGGGAAAAGTTAATTGTAGAAATGAAGAAGCAAGTAGCCAATGTATAAAAATAAAAGTTCCAATTTTTAATGGTCAATTCTAAAAAGTTATAACAGGATTCAAATAGAAAGGTCTGACATGTTTCGGCCAATGGCCTTAATCTTAGACAGTGATTCTATGTGGAAAACCGCCAACATTTAAAAGCAGTACTTGAACCCTATTGGTTATTTGAGAAAAGGTAATCAATCAGTAACAGTTGTGATTACACAAATTGATGCAGAGGATACAAACAGAAACAAAAGATAAATTAAATAAGTTAGTAAATTCATCTTAGGTACAATATAGCAAATTTCTAACATATAAACAATGTGAATTAAATTAATCAGAAAATCAGTTTGCAAAATTCTCTATACTTTTAGTACACAGTTGTTATTATAATTGAAATATATAACTTCATGAATTAAAGAAAGAGAAACCAAATTTAGTTGAATGCAAACAGCAGGATATACATAAAGAAAAAAAATATATATATATATTGGTAGTAATAATAATAACCAGTTACCAAAACAACAAAAGTGGAAAAAAGGGGGACTATGCAATGAAATATATATACGCATAGTTCAGAAAAATATTGGCCATATATATATATATATATATATGTATGTATGTACAAGAGTGTGCTATGTAGTGAGAGAGCGTGGTCTCAAACAATGGAGTACTACAACGCTCCTGCGCACAGGTACATAGATGCATATAGTGACCCATTAATATGTCCTAATTTTGGCTATTATTGGTAAGTAAATAATATATATATGTGCATAAGGAGACCTAAGTATAAATGAATTACTAATTTATAATTTATAAATTTATTAATTTATTGATTTATTGAGATGGCGAAGGTGTTGGAAGGTGTGGAGGCAGAAGCTTGACCGGTCTTCCTGAGGTGCAGCGGTGGCGGTACCGACAGGCGGGTACTTGGTGAGAGTAAGAATCAACCCCTCCTTCCATAATCGATCACTCCTCGCTACAGCTCTTACAGTCTTACAGTCTTACAGCGTAACACAGGCAGCCTCATACACTCTTACACTTTGCCAACGAATGAATCCAGCTAACAACTAACTTTGTCCTGAACTCTCTTTTGCTTTTCCTAACCATTACAAGCATATGGGAAGCTTGTTTTATCAGGACAACCTTTTTTGTTTAGCATATGCTCTTGTTCTTCTTTGGGAACTTTTCTCCGTATACCTGCTTTTGCTTAAAAAGGGTCCTTGGTCTAATCAGAGGGACTACAAACGGAACTTTAAAATTTATATTATTGGTTACATTACTTTCCAAATATCTTGACCGTATCTAACATATTGTTGTCTCTTGCTTTTGCTTTTGTTTTTGAATGCATTTAGTACAGTGACCTTCTATTGTGACCATATATTGCAATAGTATTTTTCTATGACTGAGACATCTATCTATATTCATATATACGTTTAATATGCTACACTTATGAAGGATTTATTTATTTATTTATTAATTTACTTCTTGCATATAAACTTATTTCAATGATGCTTTTTTCAGACCCTAGAGTTTAGTTAATAATATCGTGAGCATCTAACACTAGGCACTGTTGAACCTTATACATTATATATTTTTCACTTAACAGTATATTTACCTAGTTAGTTCTAATTAAGGTACACTGTTCATTTTATGTTATTTTCAGTTTAACCTCCTTACCATTCATGCGCAGGTTTAATATTTAATATATAATGCTGTGTCTCATTTTTACATAGTATTAAGACCACTCCTTTATCAAATAATGGTCTAGTCTGCCTATGCTCTTTTTGTTGATTGTAGACGATTTACCTTGATTAATCTCTTAAAAAGGAAAAAGGTATTTGTTTGTTTAGTTCCATTTATACTTGCATACTTGAGTATGCAAGTATAAATACATTCCTGTATAGATTGTTATAAGTGTTGCTAAATCTGGTTTAGGAATTCTTTGTACATTTTGTATATCAATACTCTATTTTTTTAAGGTTACTTGGTTTATGTCTATCTACATAGATTGTTTATAACCTTAGTATTGATATTCATTTCATTACACTATTCTTTGAATAGAGTTCCCATTCTGTCCTTTTTTAGGGTATAATTATTGCTTACTTATAATGGATGCTGATAATATGCAACAGGCGGGACAGCAATTTTATTCAATGACAACCATAGCAGATTTAGATCAGCTAGAACAAGACTTTGAAAACATCTTTAATGAAACTTTTAGCACTAATACACTCAGTGATAATTTTCAAACAATGGAGAATCTGATGAAAAAGGAATTGAGACTTAAATGGGATAAATGGACCCTAGACAGATATATAAGATTACAGATGGTACCTAGAGGCCTACGCATAAAAAAGTTCCCAACTTTTTCATCAGATGATCCTGAGTTTATTAAAAGATGGAATGACTCTTTGTCTGACTGCTCTTTTAAACTAATGACTCTGATTATAGAGTACAAAGATAGACAACTAAGAGCAGTGAGGGAACAAATTATAATCTTACAAAGTGAGCTAGACCTCAACACACTTGAGAAAAACTATAAGGAACTAGATAACATTCTTACTAACAGCATAGCACAACTTAAAAAAGACTTAATCGAATCCAAGCATGAAAAATTCCTGCGAGATCAGTCTGACTACAGCCAAAATAGAGTATATATCTGGCAAAGACAACATAGAAATAGATCTAGGGATCGCAGACGCAGATGGAAAAAGAATAAAACTACAACAAACACAGATACTTGAAGTGAGACAGGTACTGATACAGATGAGGCAAACAACTCTGATCAATGCACTCAAGAAAATGAAACATCCACAATACAGGGAATACCCCCTAAATCAATTTTGAAAAATTCTAAAGATAATACCATTAAATCAGTATCTTTCAATGCGAAAAGTAATGAACAAATTACACCATCAGCGAATAAATATCGAGTTGCCCTAGAAAATAGTAATACACAAGTGGAACAGAGTGAAACTATTTTGCTAGACCAGGTTTTTCAGGTACCCCCAATGAACCCCAAAAATCGAGGGAGAGGGGCTCATCAAAGAAGGAGTCAAAATGTGAGACAACAAGATCGTTACCCCTTAAGGAGAGGGAGAGGTCAAAACAAATACCATCTACAATAGATGGATTGTTAGCCCTCCCAGATACACAATACAGTGACAGTACTATTGATACTATTGATGCCAACTATGATCACAACGTGATCAACCTTACTGATTATCAGTTAAGTAGCATTCAGCTCAAAGTCCTAAGTTATGGACTGGGGTTTGTACCTTCTAAGAGATTTAATCTTTTTCAGACCCTTGTTGACATCAATAGGTTTATAAGGTCACTAACTTTGAAAAAACATTATCGATTGACAAATGAACAAACCATTGACAATGAAAATGTAAGTGAAGTTTCTACAAGTATCTCTCAATTTTACAAAGACCATATTGTGTCTAATTCAATGCATTTAGATTTCTCTGAAATTAGAGACATTGAAACTTTAGTTTCACTTAATGAACAGAGTCTTTCTCCAGAGACCAAGATACAGAAGACACAAAATGCACATATTGGCTTCAAGCCAAAATCGACATTTTACCCCTTACAATCGAGGGGTGATATTTTGGTTTCTTTTCAAAAGAGAGTCGAAAATGACCTTATTGAATTATCTAAAAAACCCTATACAGGGAAAAACAATTTGACAAAATCTGAAATTAGCATTGTCCTCACTAAAATCTAACCCTGACCTTGTAATAAAAAATGCTGACAAGGGTGGAAGTGTGGTGGTTTGGGACGTTAAGTCCTACAAGGGTGAGATTATGAGACAAATTAGTAATCCAAATAACTATCGTGTTTTACCATGTAATCCGGTGCAGAGTTTCAAGAAAGAATTAATATCTCTTCTTGATGATGGCCTAGAGAATGGCCATATTGATGTAAAAACTTTTGAGTTTCTTGTAGTGGATAACCCAGTTACCCCTATCATCCATGTGCTGCCCAAAGTTCATAAAAGTATCATCAACGTTAAAGGTAGACCTATAGTGTCAGGCATAGGCTCACTTTGTGAGCCTCTGTCTGAATGGCTAGACAGCATTTTACAGCCCATAGTCTATTCCTTACCCAGTTTTCTTAAAGACACTAAGCATGTGCTTCAGATTTTTGATGATTTCACATGGGAAGACAACTACACCTGGCTTACCATTGACGTTGTAGCACTCTACTCATCCATCCCACACACCATGGGCAAGTTAGCTATAAAATTCTTCCTTGAACAAAGGTCTAACTACACTGAGGAATTTATAGCATTTATTTTAGAAATTCTGCAATATCTTTTGACTCACAATTATTTCAAATTTGAAGATTTGTTTTATTTACAGTTAAAAAGGTACTGCGATGGGGGCGAAATTTGCGCCCTCATATGCCAACCTGGTGATGGGATGGTTTAAGCTCCACATGATTTATGGAGATGCTAATCCATACACTCACTGCATAAAGAGTTATCATCGCTATATTGATGATCTACTTCTGGTTTGGAAGGGCAGCACTACCACTGTTAAGAATTTTGTTGAATTCTTAAATGGTAATGATTGGGATCTACAATTCACCTTTGAAACTAATCAAATCAAAATCAATTTTCTAGATGTTGAACTCAGTATCGCTCTTGACACGAATAAAGTCAAATCACAGATATATAGAAAACCAATATCTGGAAACACACTCTTGCATGGTAAGAGCAACCACCCACCCAAAGTTCCTTATGCAATTGCCAAAGGACAATTTATCAGAGTCAAACGAAACTGTTCAGAGAAATCTGATTATGCCACTCAGAGTAAAGATCTTACTAAAAGACTCTCGCAAAGAGGCTATAGTAAGACAACCGTTAATAAGGCAAAATTAGAGGTTGACTCTATAGACAGAAGCATTTTGCTTAAAGATAAATCAAAAACAAAAAAGGAGTCGGTTGATCAAGTGACGTTTGTCACACAGTACTCCTCGGACTACAAAGAGATCTGCAAAATTATACGTAGACACATGCCTATGCTTCAAGCAGACGAAGGCTTAACAACAACTTTAGAAAAAGGGTGTAAATTCTCCTATAGAAGAGGTGTGACTATAGGTAATCAGATCGCGCCCAGTGTATTGCCCACAAAACCATCCAGTTCCAACTCCTGGTTGAATTCCAAGGGGATGTATAAATGTGGGTATAGTGCTTGCATTCCATGCAGCTTTATACACAAGGGAAATGATTTTTCATCTGCTGTCACCAATAAAACATATAAAGGTAATGGATGTGTAAATTGCAGATCCAAAAATGTAGTTTATCTGATTTGGTGCACATGCACAAATAAGCAATATGTGGGTTGTACCACAAGAGAGGTCAGAGAACGCATTAGGCAACACTTGTCAGATATAAAACGGTCAGATCCATGCTCAAACATGGCTAAACACTTTATTCAAAGGCACAACAGTAGTAACACTACTTTCAAATGGAAAGTCATTGAGCAAGTCAAAGTAGCCCCCAGAGGTGGTGATATTAATAAAGCTCTGTTGAAACAAGAGGCTTTTTGGATCTTTACATTGGAAACACGTATTCCAATGGGTTATAACTCTGTTCATGATGTTATAAACTTTTGGGAATAATCTTTATGTATTCCCCCTTTTTTTCAACACCTTCGCCATCTCAATAAATCAATAAATTAATAAATTATAAATTAGTAATTCATTTATACTTAGGTCTCCTTATGCACATATATATATTATTTACTTACCAATAATAGCCAAAATTAGGACATATTAATGGGTCACTATATGCATCTATGTACCTGTGCGCAGGAGTGTTGTAGTACTCCATTGTTTGAGACCACGCTCTCTTACTACATAGCACACTCTTGTACATACATATATATATATATATATACATATATATATATATATATATATTATATATATATATATGGCCAATATTTTTCTGAACTATGCGTATATATATTTCATTGCATAGTCCCCCTTTTTTCCACTTTTGTTGTTTTGGTAACTGGTTATTATTATTACTACCAATATATATATATATATATATATATATATATATATATATATATATATATATATATATATATATATATATATATATATTTTCTTTATGTATATCCTGCTGTTTGCATTCAACTAAATTTGGTTTCTCTTTCTTTAATTCATGAAGTTATATATTTCAATTATAATAACAACTGTGTACTAAAAGTATAGAGAATTTTGCAAACTGATTTTCTGATTAATTTAATTCACATTGTTTATATGTTAGAAATTTGCTATATTGTACCTAAGATGAATTTACTAACTTATTTAATTTATCTTTTGTTTCTGTTGGTATCCTCTGCATCAATTTGTGTAATCACAACTGTTACTGATTGATTACCTTTTCTCAAATAACCAATAGGGTTCAAGTACTGCTTTTAAATGTTGGCGGTTTTCCACATAGAATCACTGTCTAAGATTAAGGCCATTGGCCGAAACATGTCAGACCTTTCTATTTGAATCCTGTTATAACTTTTTAGAATTGACCATTAAAAATTGGAACTTTTATTTTTATACATTGGCTACTCGCTTCTTCATATATATATATATATATATATATATATATATATATATATATATATATATATATATATATATATATATATATATAATTATTTAAAATTATGGTGGAGATAAAAGCATGAGATTAACATCCTCCAATTCATAAAAGTATAATAACAGAAATTATTGCATAGGCAATTAGCACATCTAATTTCCCCCGCTTGCCTTACCCAGAAATACTCTGTATAAATTGTAACCAATGCACCAGAGGATTCTGGGTAAGATATGGAAAATAGATATGCAACATCTCAGGGTTTTTGCTTCTAACACTGTGTAAAATACAGCAGTCCACTAATGGGGTAAGTGCTATGGCCATTTCAGATTGTTTTGCATATGTGCAAAATAATAGAATTATTTTAAATTGTCTTTGAATACTTGCAAAGATTTCAAGAAAGCTTGGGACCTTATCAAGTGCCTTTAGTCATTAAATTTGAAGTGTAAAATGGTCTTGAAAAACTGTAAATCGGCAATAACTTTTGACCTGTGAGTTATGGGCTCTTATAACTTTATAACACCTTAGATATGGATGCCATAAATACAACTTGTAGGCAGGGCCTATCTCTCCTTAAATGGCACTAAAGTCAAAATTAAACTTACATGATTAAGATAGAGCATGTAATAAAAAATTTCCAATTGACTTCCATTATCAAATTTGTTACAGTCTTTTATATGAACACTTTCTGAACATCTGCTTCTGCTAAGCATGTGCAAGAGTACATAGTATATATGAATAGGAGTCTATGATTGGGTGATGACTGTCACATGATACAGGGGGTGGGTTATGAAATTTGGAAAATCTGCTACTCATTTGAAATTCAGATAAACTGCTATTGCATTGTCTTTTTATTATACATCTGTTGGATATGTAATTCTACGATATTTAATGATCCTTTAATTAAGTCATTTCCCCCACTCTCATATTATCCTGTGTAATATATTTAGGCTTTCAAAATAAACAATGATAATTCTCAGATCTCACAACACCTAAGAGCCATTCTGATGGGAAAAATAATTAAATGTATTTTATACAAACAACACAAATTATAAAGCAGTAATCAGAGGCCATTGTGCATTCCTATGTTACAATCCAGTTTCCTCTGACATATACAACATGAAACATACATTTTGTCATATCAATTGTCATATAAAAAAAGAGGAAATAGGGCTCTTCCTATTCCAGCAGTATTCTTTATTTGTAAGAAGGGCAAACCGAGGATAAGAGAACTATGACAGCACATAGTTCTGGGGGGATTGGGGGGTTCTTGACCTCCAATCATATTATTATTCAGCTGGCACAAATTGCATTATGAAGAAATATCTAGAGTTATTCAAAGATACTACACTCAATCTCTTGTCAGCTAGTCCCAGTGTAGGTGATATAACCTCAAAAAATCACCCAGAATTTTCAAAATGAAAGAAGAGAGAGTTGGGATAGCGCTAAGCAGCTAAGAGACTGAAGGGCAATTTGTAGAGTTGATTGCATACGAGATATCGTGCTTTTAAATTATAGGTCATATAATATTGACTTGCAGTGGTTTTTATTTTTCGAAGATGATGCAAACAAACGTTTGCTATTTTTGGATTTTATATATTTTATGTGAATGAACCTTTGTCTCTGAATATATGTATAAACAGATTCTAGATTGATGTGAGTAAAATCTACTGTGGTAGTGCAAAGTAGTCCATGAATTAATCTGACTTATAGCATGTGAGTGAACCTTATTATATGATTATGTGTATATCTACCAATTCTTCAATAATGTGAGCAGATGGTAATCTAAACACTGTATTCTAAGATCTACTGTGGTAGTGGACAAAGTACGGAATTGATCTAACAAATAACAGGATCTGATAATTCTATGTGACAAAAATTTAATATGACATATTATATAATTCTAAAAATCATACATAAAAAATACAATTCAAGAAGTCTAAAAATAATTAATAAACTAATTAATAAAATCAAATCTTTAAAAAGATGCCGGCATCAAAAACAATATGTGAACAGCAATGACTTGAATCAGGTATTATAACAATATATCAGCTAGATCCGCTAAGATATGTTAACCGCTAGCAAACAATCCGTATTCTAACAGGCATATAATGGTACAACTGTATCTGTTTATACGTTAGTGGTAATTACCAAACCAGTCCCAGGTGTTACTTGTATCTTTAAGGTTTACACAATATATCTTATATATGTGTACTCAACGTGACAAGGATCAAATATTGTCTCCGTGATTATAAGATATCCCGGGTAGGTATAACCTGTTTGCAGTATCCGTTTGCAGAATCCGTTTGCGTGCTGTGAACAATTCAGACGGTGACTTTGAGAAACAAACTGTTTCAGTGTATCTGTTCTGACAGTTTAGCAGTTCCAGTTTGCAGGGTCAGCAGGGATCCGTTTACATAGTAGATACACTACGATTCCAAACAATTTTCAACAATAGCCGTGACTTTTCAGACTGGTAAAGATTGTTCCGTTTAGATAGGTCTAATTGTAATAGTGGATCATGGGACAGGGATTACACATATGGAGTCTATTCCAGTACTTTAGATATAGCTTGATGTATCTGCCCTACCGCTATACAAAATAGATCTTACCAGCTGGAAGTGATTCGGTTGATAGTGTCCACAGCAAGCTAGTCTCTACACGTTTCAGCCGCCAGGGGCCTTTATCAAGATGTATAGCGGTAGGGCAGGTCAAGCTATATTTAAAGTACTGGAATAGACTCCATATGTGTAATTTTATTAATTAGTTTATTAATTATTTTTAGACTTCTTGAATTGTATTTTTTATGTATGATTTTTAGAATTTTATGTCATATTAAATTTTTGTCACATAGAATTATCAGATCCTGTTATTTGTTAGATCAACTCCGTACTTTGTCCACTACCACAGTAGATCTTAGAATACAGTGTTTAGATTACCATCTGCTCACATTATTGAAGAATTGGTAGATATATACACATAATCATATAATAAGGTTCACTCACATGCTATAAGTCAGATTAATTAACGGACTACTTTGCACTACCACAGTAGATTTTACTCACATCAATCTAGAATCTGTTTATACATATATTCAGAGACAAAGGTTCATTCACATAAAATATATAAAATCCAAAAATAGCAAACGTTTGTTTGCATCACCTTCGAAAAATAAAAACCACTGCAAGTCAATATTATATGACTTTAATTTAAAAGCACGATATCTTGTATGCAATCACCTCTACAAATTGCATTATGGCATAACAAGAAAGATTAAATTGCATGGGTGCAGCTGGAGAGTAGTATGGTTGGCGTCAAACCAAGTAGCCACCTACTCTAACCACTCTGGCTTGAAAATTTATACCACCATTTCACACAGCATCAGACTTTGGGACTATACAACTAGGAGATTCTCTCTTCTTGGAAACAGCTCCCCCTTTGTTAAATGATTCAGCAGTAAGCAGAGAGGTTGATAATATTTGGGAATTGCAGATATTATAAGGAGAAATCACTTCCTCACATATAATGAACATAAATAATTACGTCTGTGCTTTCAACATTCTTGGTTTCATTATCTGCAGCTGATATCTAGGGTAATAGGGGTAAAAAAAATCAGGGATGGTTCCATAGCAAATTATTTTGAATTGCTTTGTCTTTCCTATTCCAGAGTTAAGGGTGCTTTATCAGGGCTATATCCTACATTCAATTTGTCTTGTGGTCCTCAGAAATTTAAATTTATATATAATTGGGAGGAAATATCTTACAAATATCTTATTCAATTTCTGATTTGGTTACCAATCTATATAAAGGGGGCACATTTTCCTGTAGTGCTAACCTTAAAGAAAATGTTTTAAAATTGGTTTATCCATGGTACATGTGCCCTACAAGGTTAAATCATATAGGTGACATGTCAAGGTCAATTTGTTATAGAAACTGTAGAGATCTTGGTACTTATTGTCACATGTGGTGGACATACTCACAAGTTAGTACTATATGGTGGAAACCTTGACCTTCATTAGTGAGGTTCTAGGACAGAGTGTCACCCTTTCACCACAACAAGCATTATAGCATCTCCCAGTGAAAGATTTAGTAGATCTGTTAATAACATGCATTGCTAAATTCTGGAAGTCATCTGTCCCACACTTTGAACTAATAATAAATAAAATAAAGTTATCAAATTTCAGAACTAGATGCAAATTATCTAGATACAGGTAGAAAACCTTTTATTCAAACTGCTTGGGACCAGAAAAGGTTTAAATTTCAAAATAGTTTGGATTTTGGAATATTTGCATCCTTAAAATGGGACAGTTTGGAGAGGGGATGGGACCAAGTGTAAACAACAATATGTTATGTTATTTAGGCAATATTTACATGTCATTATACAGCTTATACGTGCAACCTAAAGGTAGTTTTTTTTTTTTTTAAATAATTATACTTTTGTAGTGCAAAAGTATAATTTTTTTTTTTTTTTAAACTACCTTTAGTTTGCACGTATAACAAAAATTACTATACAGTACTGTATAGACTATTATTTTCATTATAGAACACAAAAAACAAACAGATACATAGGCAGATAAGATTGTGTTTTACAGGCAGGGGACAATAGTAATTTTTGTTAAAAAAAAAAAAATTACAAAAAATATTAAATTAAAAAGTTTGGATTTTGGAATTCTGGATTTGGGGATTTGTACCTGTAAAAAAGAGGAGGTTTTAGAGGTTTGGGAAAGCTGAAGAAGAAGCAGCTGGAGTCACAGAGTACTTAACATCAGGCTCTTGGGCAACGATGTGGCGGCCCCACCCCCCTATTTATAGCACTGGCAATGTCAGTCATCCTTTTTTCCATTCCTTCTATCACTATTTTTCTAGTTTCATTTCTTGATTGTAAGCTGCATACTTTAATATTATATTTAGAACTAGATAGAACTCCAAGTCTTATTGCACAAATACTCCTTTCTAAAGATGGACATATAAACTGGACTTCTACATTCTTGGTTATAAGAGGACTTAAAATTGATACAGACTAGGGAGACGGAAGTTCACAAAATGGTCAATAATTAATCAATGTATTATTTTATTGTGAATAATCTTAAGGCCATTAAAGTGAAGGTCCATTTTGATGAATTAGTGCCCAGTTTTTAATAAACCTTTTAAAAACAAGGGCACTTTAATTCATCAAAATTGACATTTCACTGTTTTCTTCAAAAACTTACCTTTTAATCCTGACTGCCGCTCCAGCAATTCCCCAGGCTGTCAGAAGCCTCTGCAGATGTCAGAAATGATGAATCAGACTTTCTCCAATAACAGCTTCCCCCCGGTGGAATCTTGGCCTGATGCAACGCTGTGATTGGAGGAAGCCGGATTCATCATTTTGGACCTGCGTAGATCGCTTGCGAGTGGCGGAGGAAGTACTGGAGCGGCTACCAGGATTAAAAGGTAAGTTTTTAAGAAAACAGTGAAATGTCAATTTTTATGAATTAAAGTGCCCTTGTTTTTAATAGGTTTATTAAAAACCGGGCACTAATTCATCAAAATGGACCTTCACTTTAAGTGTTGGAGTCAAATAACTTGGGTTGCACTGCATTAAATAATTTTTCTTGTATGTTTTCAGAATATTAATAAAATATTGCCAACAAAAAAAGAAGAAGAGGAAATTGGGAAACCGTAGCTATAAAGCTTAAAGCTGTCATTTCAGCAGAAAAAAAAAAAAAGATTATCTATATAGAGAGGTCAAGAAAGTCAATGTCTGGTATTTCACCTTTGTGGTTTTGTTCATATACAACACATGTGCAGTGAGCCAGGAAACAGTAATATTTGCTAAGTAACCATTTACTATCTAGTTACCATACAATATGTTTTCTTATTCAGGAACTAACACTTTTACAGTCAACAGTGAACAAAATTATGACAAGGAAACTAGAGAGACAGACAACATTATAAACTGTGGGTCCTGAGAAAGGGGTAAGATTCACAAATACCCGTGTATACAATTTCCATCTTATGCATGAGAGGTACATAATTTAGCAAACATATAAAGATATAAATACATTGCATTAGTCATTTCACCCCATGTATGAAATCACTTCAAGGTTTCTGTGATTCTCTGTATTTATTAATGGATTTGTTTATTATCTTGCCACAAACTTTTCAAATCATAGTTTCCTAGGAAGACCTCTAAATTTAAGACATCATTTGGGTGACGTTTCTTTTTCTTATGCTTGTGGAATGGGTCTTGTTTCCAACAGCAGAGCTCCCAGAGCCCTCATTATCTGTCAGCAAGCATCTATCCCACAGACCAGGTACAAACAGACAGCCACTTCCTAAGTTGTACCATTACCTTTTGTTGAGTTGTTCTTTTAGATATTTTATTTTTTTAAACTACATGGTTAAAGGGACATGAAACTCAATTTTTTTATTTTATGATTTTGATAGAACCTATAATTTCTTAGATCTTAGAATTTACTTCTGTCATTTTATGATGTATATATGTGTATATGTGTGTGTGTGTGTGTGTGTGTGTGTGTGTGTGTGTGTGTGTGTGTGTGTGTGTGTGTGTGTGTGTATGATAGAGCCACCAATCAGCAGCTAGCAGTGCATTGCTGCTCCTGAGCCTTCCTAGGTATGTTTTTCAACAAGGTATAGAGGCTATGCGGTGCTAACTTGCACTTTATTGTCACCGTCCCCGACACCTACATTATACTTATTAACCCCTAATCTGCCACTCCGGACATCGCCGCCACTATAATAAACATATTAACCCCTAAACCGCCGCACTCCCACATCACAAACATTAGTTAAATATTATTAACATCTGATCCCTAACATCGCCGCCACCTATCTACATTTATTAACCCCCTAATCTGCCGCCCCCAACGTCACCACCACTATATTAAAGTTATTAACCCCTAAACCTAAGTCTAACCCTAACACCCCCTAAATTAAATATAATTAAAAGAAATCTAAATAAAACCTACTATTAATAACTAAATAATTCCTATTTAAAACTAAATACCTGTAAAATAAACCCTAAGCTAGCTACAATACAACTAATAGTTTACATTGTAGCTAGCTTAGGGTTTATTTTACAGGTAAGTATTTAGTTTTAAATAGGAATTATTTAGGTAATGATAGTAATTTTTATTTAGATTTATTTTAATTATATTTAAGTTAGGGGGTGTTAGGGTTAGGGATAGACTTAGATTTAGGGGTTAATAAATTTAGTATAGTAGCGGCGACGTTGGGGGCAGCAGTTAGAGGATAATAAATGTAGGTAGGTGGCGGCGATGTTAGGGGTGGCAGATTAGGGGTTAATAATATTTAACTAGTGTTTGCGAGGCGGGAGTGCGGCGGTTTAGGGGTTAATAATTTTATTTTAGTGTTTGCAATGCGGGAGGGTCTCGGTTTAGGGATTAATAGGTTCGAATCTTGATGGGATAGGGTGTACCGCTCACTTTTTGGCCTCCCAGGAAAAGCTCGTAATACCGGCGCTATGGAAGTCCCATGGAAGAAAAGACTATACACAATTTGCGTAAGTTGATTTGTGGTAAGGCCAAAAAAGTGTGCGGTGCCCCTAAACCTGCAAGACTCGTAATACCAGTGGTAGTGAAAAAGCAGCGTTATAACCTAACGCTGCTTTTTCACTATAACGCAAAACTCGTAATCTAGTCGTAAGTAAATTAGATAATATAAGCAAATTGAAAAGTTGTTTAAAATTGCACAGGCTATCTAATCTGTATTATGAAAGTTTAATTTTTATTTTACTGTCCCTTTAAGGACTGATTGCTCACTGGCTAGTAAGAAGAGCTCCCAGGATGTCATTAGTGGACAGTGACATGACTCATAAGAATAAAAACACAGACACATCCGTTATATAACAAACAAATAATTGTAATAATTTTTAAAATCTCCTCTTTTACATGCAACATATTAAAAAATAACCCTTGTGTCTCTTTAATCAAACCCGAACTCTTTGAAATATTGTGTGAGATGACCTTACTGAGACAATCAAGCAGATCTGAAAAACATTTCTGTTCTGCCATTCCATATTAATAAAGAGACTGGTTTCATTATTTTCAGGGATGATTTTTATTCCCATTTTGACCACAACATATTTTATTTTTTGAAAGTCTCAAAGTACTTTTTCATGCCATACTCTCTCTTTAAAGTAAAAGTAATAAAATATAGAACTAATGCTTTTTAAGAATGCTCTTTAGTTTGTAAAGTAATAATTCAGTAAAAATACAGAATATAACCAGTGACTAAGTTTCATTAAAAGAACTTGCTCAGCAGAGTAAATGATTACAGACAAACTGTGCATTTAATGTATTCTGTGCCTTTACTGTGAGTTGTCAAAATATTTGCAAGAAAATATTTCAGCCCTGACTAAGACCTTGTTTCTTCACATACCAGTGCTGTGTTTTATGGGCAGTGCTGCTGTAGAAGTTTTTTTATTACTATTAAAAAACAAACAAATAATCTAAAACACCAAACCCTCTGAAAACGAATGTTTTACAAAAATGAGAATACAAAAACAAAAAAAGAAACATGAAATATTTGTAAACAGTGTATAAACAAGTTGCTTGTATATAATTTAAATAACTGTGCCATCAAAGGGGTCGATTTATCAAGCTGCAGTGGATAGGGGTGCACATACGCACCCCTGTCCGCCACAGCTCACCACTGAAATCCTACCCTCTGCCTGCGCACAGCCAAACACACGCGGGCAGGATCTGTCAATCTCCCCGGTCGGATGAGACCAGGGAAATTTAAATTCGCCACCTAAGAGATGGCAAAAGGTTAGGGAAGAAGCGATCTAATGACCGCTGCTTCATAAATACGGACTGCAGGTTCTCTTGTGAGAACCTGCAGTCGTAGGCAGGCGAAGGGGTTGATAAATCGACCCCAAAATCTCCTTAGAATGTGTTAAAAGTGCTAAACTTGTGTGTTCTGCATCAAACATTTAACAAATAGAAAAACTGAAATTTAAAAGTTTTCAAGTATCTATCAGATTCACAGCACAACTGCAAAGCGCATATTTTTTTTCAAGCAAAGGAAAAATTGGGAATTTCCAACTTAATAGGGGAGGGGATGTGTCTTACTAAAGGGACTAAACACCTTGCGATTTTAAAATAAAATAGTTTAGTTATGTATACTAAAACAACTTTGGAATAAAATTGTATTATTCATTGTGCCTATTTTTCAAGTAATTTAGCGATGAACATTATGGCTTTTCAGATTCTCAGAAATAAAAAAGCATGTTGCAGGCATCTAAAGGCTAACCCTGTTCCATATATTTCCCTAAATTACTTTAACAGATAAGAAATGCAAAACAATGCAGTTTATACATAGGACCATGGTTAGCCTTGTCAGCAGCAAACTCAAGCCACGATTGGCTCTTCCAAATGAGACACGTGGTGGGTGGAATTTGACTAATGAAAAAAATATGCAGCAAAAAATGTTCATTTGTTAAAAAAAAAAAAAAAAAAAAAAAAATTTAGGCTTAGGTGACGTTTTATTTTATAACAACACAACAGAAGTGTCTTGTAATCATAAGGTGTTTATCGTCCCTTTAGGAATAAAAACAATAATATTATTCTCAAGTGAGCAGAAACCAGGATCTCTGATTTTTCATAAAAAATAAAAAAATAAAAATGTAAAAAAAAAATGGTTTAGTTTTTCTTTCAACCCTTTAAAACGTAATGTAATGGATCACACACCTCCAGTTATCGTATTCATATTTTCCTTTCTACTTCCCCTACAGAGATTAATAACTTCCTGTATCTATACATGACCATGTTCAAATGCACAGAAGAGAACCTTTGGTAAATCTGCATGTGTGAGAAGCAGTCATATAGAAATGTAATCTGACATAATACAAAGAAACATTTACCTTTTTGCAATACAGCGTCCAAAGTTCATATAGTCTCTCTTTTGACGCCATCCTTGACTTCCTCTCCTGACTTGCAGGAGATGCTTTCAAAAGAGTCCACTCTTCACTGCACAGTGGTTCATTTTTAGTAGTTTATATTCAAATTTCCATCAGATTTACTGAAAGCTTCTCTCGGATATAAACAAGAAATGCTAAAACAAGAAGGCAAGTTGTCTGCAGATCAAACCAGTCAAAAACCAGATTAGCAGGATATTCCCTTGCTCTGCATTATTTTTTTATTTTTTTTCAATAATCCATTCTCCATTGGAACAAAATAAAAAAGTTAGAACATCAAAAATGAAATAAAAAGGCACCAAATCATTTGAAATTTCCTCTTGTATTCCAATGTGTCATCTTGCGCTGCGTGAAATACATTAATATATCCACTGCATACAATACTGATGTACATAAAGAAAGCACTGCTTGTTCTGGTGTAGATGAGAAAGCTGAAATGATTCACCTGCATATAAGAAAACTAATTAGTAAACAAGGAAGAGGGATGAACCAGGTTTTCAAAACTGTTTTCATCATTTTAAATTTAAGTGTACAACTAAAAACATGTATATAGTTTGTCAATAAATTACTTGTAAACTAAAGAATTTTTTTTTATGTATCTGCCTGTTACATTAGTCCTACCAGGAAGCTACATTTCTCTAATTCCTATCCTATAGAATGGTATGTATGTTAGATGCCAGTCCCAAATAACACTTGATAATTCATGCCAGAGTTTAAAGGGACATAATAATATATTTTTTTTAAATATACATATAAGCAATACGGTACATTACTTCAAAATACCAACAACAAATTGAAATACACTCTCTAAAAAGACTAAAATATGTAAAAGGGCTCATGCACTGACCTAATCAATCACTGTGTACCATGTATCACTGTGAAGCAAACAGTAACATAGTTGAACGAATATTAAAATGAATCAATATGAACACCTCAGAATTTAAGCAAGATATGCATTACAATATATGTTCCTACAAAATGAATTAAAACTGATTTTGTAATCAAAATATGGATTGCTTTGCAGCCCAGAAGCACACCCCTTAAGAAGCCTCTTGAGTGTTATTTATACTATCTCCTTTGTTGCCGCAAATAAGGACATTATATATATATATATATATATATATATATATATATATAAAAGCAACTTTCCCTTAAAGCAATCACAGTGAAGCCTGGTAGAGGCAAAGGTACTGAATACCACACAATGCACCTCTGGTGGCAAAGGAAAAATAATATCTTCCCATTTAAAATGCAATGAAAAGCAAACAAAATAAATAATAAACATGCATTATGGGAAATAAAAGTTTCCCTTTAAATATGACTAGCTTCTAGTTAAGTACATTTTTCTTAATGCATTTTCATGAAGCATATTTGGGGATGAGTGCAGAGTTCATATTCTGGAATGAATACAAGCATTTTGCTTTTTTTTTACTCTCTCAATCTGTATTGTTTTGATAGGACAGCAAAGTATTTGTGTGGCAACTGATTTGATCTAATGGGGCACGCACTGATGAGCATATCTATGGTGTGTCCTTTATTAGCTAGGCTTTTCTTGTCAGACAGGACTTGCATGAAATGGCAGGCTCAACAGAAAATGTCAGTGTATAAATAACGGGTGAATTGTATCCCATAATAAAGTTTGTGGTTAAACAAATGTTACGCGTTTCCAAAAAATAAAAAAGTGAAACCATAAAAAAGGCACATGAATGAATTCTAGGCAGGTGTCTAGGCCACACACTGTTCAGTTAGTTAATTTAGTCTTAGATCTAACTCTCTCCACTACATGCCCCGACTTCACTTAGTGATATTATTCTTCTCCTAGTCTAATAGGCTGCCAAACTAATCTCAGTTGCCCTCAGTCAATCTCCCACCATATTTTATTCTGTCTCAATTTTAAAATAATTTGTAGCATTTATAACATTTTCAGTTACAGTTCTCAACTGTAATTTAATCTTCCTCTTATGTGACAGATAGACAGACAGATAGATACTTTAATTACATACAAAAGCCCCACTGGTATTTACGGAGACATAGTTTACGCTTTTTTTTACCCCCCTTTCCTGTAATTTGAATTAAAAGTGGGCTGTCCAATTCCTTGATATTCTTTAAAGAAAAGGGAAATGTCATGCTGAAACTTAGGTTTACTTTATCTAATCTCTTCTGCTTAGGACATTTAGGGAAGTATTCGATGTGAAATAATTGTGTGGAATATAACAATGTTAAAGAGAATTTAAACCCTGTTAAATAGATACTCTGATTGATGGATGTGTTCAGCTAGATCTTCTCTTTGCAGGAATTAAACAGTTATCAACAAGTAACAGAACAGAACATTTTTATGTCCCTTTAATTATGATTCTCTCTCATTCCCTAAGTGTCAGTGTCCAACTATTTCACTTTTGTTACCTTTGTTGTTGTCTGACTGTCACACCTGATGTCTCTGGGCCATATGTGTTGTCTTACCCTCAGTTCCACTCTGCCCGACACTTTTTGTGTCCCTTGCAGTCTCTCAAGGTTTCATTCTTAAAGTATATAATTTTGACTGTGTGTATTAGTTGTGTGTCTCATTATTACAAATATAATTCACTAAATGCATTCGGTCACTTATTATCAAGCTTACTGTGCATCTATCAATATATGTGGAATGTGTTTTCTCTCTAAGTCGCTCACTCCCTCTGCCCTGTGTGCATATATATATCTACGTAGCACACTCCCTCTGCCACAGTGACAGCCTCCCCTTCCCTAACTTCCACATCACCCTCCAGGCCTGGATCT
The DNA here is from genome assembly GCF_027579735.1 of Bombina bombina. Taxonomy (NCBI): domain Eukaryota; kingdom Metazoa; phylum Chordata; class Amphibia; order Anura; family Bombinatoridae; genus Bombina; species Bombina bombina. The sequence continues at coordinate 544,517,782 of NC_069499.1, forward strand.
CCCGGAAGTCAACTCTCTCCCACTATCCACACTTACACTTCTGTCTCCTTTTCCCGTGTCCCTTTTCTCACGGACTTGGTCACTCGGTGTCTCTGGGTTGTGCCACTGTCCCTTCACTTGCGCGCTCTCGTGGCCTGTCACCCCTGGAGCGCGCAGCAGGCAGCTTACCCTCCCCTTCGTGACGAACCGGGCCTGTTCACGCCCCCATCCAGTTGCCACACGTTATGTTCAGAGCATGCGCAGTGTGTACCTGAGACTCAGGTGTGCATATCATGACATCCTCTAGTTTCTGACGCCGCCTGGTTATATCTGACAAAGGATCTTTGAAAAATAAAATATGATGTAAACTGAAAAGTTGTATAAAGCAAGGTTTGTTGTCAAACATTTTTCTAAAAAAATGGTAGAAGGATTCAGTGAATCATAAACTATATCCCCATAGTGGCTGCGGCAGCACCGTAATTTGCATACCAAGGCTTACAGGTACTGTTACTTCCCAACGATTGGCGGAAACATTTGGATCGCCATGCAGTAGTGTTGCTGGACATTTGTGTCACTGTAGCATTACAACATTTATATATAAAATCAGACGTCCTCACATTCAACTAATTTAAAGGACCTGATGAAAATTAAAATGTGTATGAATGAGTGCATTTCAATTTTAAATGGAGGCATTTCTATAATTTACTTTCGGAGCAGAAATGCTTCTAGTAAAAGTAATTACTGTTTTGTGCGCATTCTGAGATTGTCAGCAGGGTCACTCTTGTACGACATGCCATCACCAGCTTTGTCATAGCACTCAGAATATGTGTGTATGATGAGGAAGTTGAAACAGTTTTAACTTTTTCTGAAAGTATTGTAGTCAAAATTGAAATGTGCTCATGCACATTTCATTTGTAATCTTTATGTGACTTTAACATTCCCTTTATTTAAAATGTCATGTATGACATCGTCAGATCACAACTATCATTCTCAGAATCTTCAGCATCCTAAGCAATAACGCTGACACGGCTACTTCTTTTAAAGGGACAGTCTTGCACATAGGTGAATTACATCTTTGAATGGAATTTAGAAGCATACTGTACTTAGTTACAATATACATGTACTGGCAAAAATGCTGTTTTAGTAATAACATTTTTCTCTGAGCATGCATGTGAAGCATAGCTAGACATTCTCAGTGCACCAGCATTTTAAATACTGCAGCTGCTCAGAGTGCCAGTGGGGCTTGTATCATGTCAGCAATTTACAAACTGAGTCATTACCAGATGGTGCAAGCACCTTAGGTTCTCTGAGAAAGTGCTGTGTTTAAAATGCTGGTGCATGGTGCATACTTAAATACAATTTTGAAACAGCTATAGCTTTTATTAGAAGCATTTTTGCTAATACATGTATATTACAAATATACTTTTATTCAAAACTGAAATACATCCTTGGGGATTCCAATCCCCATATTAGCTTCCTGTTACTGTCTCCAATGCCCATAACCACCAAAAATGTTCCTCCAAATTACCATTCTAATCTTTGATTGCCACTTTCCAATTTTTACATAACTCTTGTTATTTCTACCATTGCAAACATATCACACCTCTGACAAACATTTTCACAAAGACTAAAACACAGTCATCATTTTCAGAGCTGTGTCTCCCCAACTTATTCTATTGACTCTCACAACTTCATGCTATAACAGCACACATGCATCAGCTTTAGACAAGCTAGCATTTACAACACACAGTAATGCTAAACCGTTTCAGCCTCAGGCTTGGCACACCTTATTTCTACCTGTGACTTCAGAGTGGCAATAGAAAAGTCTTATTTCAAACACCCCATTTCCCAGCTAGTATGTGGGACTGGTAGGTTGGGAGCTAATTAAGGGGCTTCATTAACAGAGTAGAGCTATCTCAGGTTCAGTGTATGGTAGGATGGTCCCTGAACATGTAGAGGGATGGGAGTGCAGAGGGGGGGGGGGGGATAGTTCCATATGATTAAACTTTGCCCTTGAGGGCCAGGTGTTCAATTTATTTTGATCACTTTGCTACATACAGTATTTATTTGGACTTCATTTTTAAAGGGATAGTAAAGTGAAAATGTATATTCGTAATTCAGATACAGCATTTACTTCTGTTATATCATTTGCTTCATTCTCTTTGTATCCTTTGTTGAAAAGCATACCTAGCTAGGTACAGGAGCAGCAATGCACCACAAGGATCTTGCTGGGGATTGTTGGCTGCACACATGCCTCTTGTTATTGGCTTAGTTGATGTGTTAGCTAACTTCTGGTTGTGCATTCCTGCTGCTGCAACAATGGATATCTAAAGAATGAAGCAAATTGAATAATAAATGTTGAAAAGTTGCTTAAAATGTAATGTTCTATATGAATCATGAAAGGATAAAAAATCAGTTTTAGGGGGGGCGGAGCCAACAGCCGATACTGAAAGACGTGCCATATCAGAGCTCCTGATGTTTGACTACAAAAACCTTATATTCCTAGTATATTAGGATTATCTCTACCTCAATAGTTATCCAGTAACATGTCATAAAGCAAGAGGACACATAATATGGGACAACAAAGCAGAATAGCTGGCAACGCAACCAACTTTTCTGTTTGCTGAGACTACCGCATGGAGTGAGTCGCCATCTTGGAGACACCTAAGTCTTATCCTTTCACGCTAAGATACACCTTCTCCCTTTAAATCTCTCTGTAAGCTACACTATGGAGAGACAGATAGTATTTGAACTTCACCAGCTGGGGCTCTTGCTGGACAAACACCGGCAAGTGCTCTCTAGAGAGCTGCGAGCTGCTATGGACCCGCAATTGCCTGAGCCACTGCCGATGGTAATAGAGGAGGTTCTGGGTTCCTGCGATCTATATCCACCACCTCCGAAAATGACTTCATATCGGGAGACAGAGGAATTGTGCATCACAGCAATCCAGATTCCCAGTCCTGAGTTGCAGATACGGATGTGTGTACGAGACAGCGCTCCACAGTTTTCTGATGAGCAGCATCGCGTAATACAGATGGAGGAGACACGGAGACTATGGAAAGAAACAACTCAGATCTATAAGCTGAAAGTTGCTACTACCGCTCCTTATGCTAACATGGAGATTGTCGTGGCCAGAACCTCAGACCCGGAGGTACCGCTGAGCGAGATACCAGTGACCGTGACCCGGTTGGAGCCTCCTTCCAAACGACATGCCCTGCCTGTGTTCCCTAAAAGGCTTGTATACCGCTTCAGAGAGGGGTGTCCTGATGCCCGGGTTGGAATCGGGTAAACACTCTTACTGTAAGGTCCCGGACAGATCAGGGGAAGGGGTCTGTGGACAGATGACTGTTCCGTTTGGGATCTAGGTTAAAGATCCACTATTCACAACCCTCAGACTCCTTCAATGACCGTCTACCTATAGCGGAGTACACGCAGACCCTAACTGCATTCACCCCTCAAGCTTTATTCAGGTCTGCTGATGAAGCGGGTACTAACTGATAGCCCTTTTGAGTTCTAATGCCTAGCAGAAAATGATGTCTATTCTATTCTTTAATATCGCTGAGTGCTCATGTTATCTCTCTTATACGCTTCCTCTAGTTCCTTTTATATTTGCTGAAATTCTGTTATCCTCCCACATTGGCATTTATATTTATTTATATACCCTTTGCTTGCCTCTCTTCTATGTCTAGCTATTGGGACTAACTGAGACTCGAATGCTACATAATCTGTCTGTCCCTGTTTAGACTGAACACCCTTTCATATTGAGTTATTAAGCTGTTAGTGGAAAGTTATCTCTGATGGCAGAATTTTAAGTTCTCATGTATCTTAGTTTGAAGTCATGATTCCCTGTACCTTTTTTATATAGTTGAAGTTAACACTATGAAGCCTCTTATGATAGAATTGTATATAAAAGTTTACAATATGGGAATGAGATGCACGGCGTTTTAGCACAGTTATATGTAGTTTGAGCATGCTAGTTCTGTCACTCATCATTGCAACTTATCTCATGTAATGCGCAAATATGTTTTCAGCATTCCTATATATTTCTCATGAGACTCACAATGCATAAGTTAAGTTTGTCACTATGATTGCTGTTATATTAGCTCCTAGTTCTATTATGTGTCAATGCTTAAACTCACTACAATCCACCCTAATTATTATTAGATATATTACGCTTTCACTTGTGTTGTGTAAGCTTACATTTTCGTGGCATTAGGGGTCACTTGTGTATTTACCCCTTGTAGAACTGTACAGCAAGCTAAAATCCTCCTAGATTACAAACAGCTCACCCACTTTTCCTTACCAGCTAACCATGCTACATATTTACAGTGGCTATTTACTAGTTTCATGGCCGAGTTTGGGTTCAATTTACTTTTGAGCTCACTATATATATGTTTTTTGTACATGTGATCTCATTTTAACTTTGTTCTTATGTCACCTCTCACTGGCAATACTTGAAATCCTTATATTACTATTTAGTCATTTCTAATTTATTGACTCCAATATAAGGGAAGAGAGCAAATGTTTTCTAATCGTGGTCCCACATAAGCTTAATATCTATTTGGCACATGATATGTTACTCCATGGCTGCTCCATGTTCCTGTGTCTCAGCAGCTTTGGGGCACCGATGTTTGCAGCCTTTTCTCTGCTTCAATGATTATTGCACTGATTTTCATGTATGTATAAATATGCTTATATTTTTATTTTTGTGCTTTCTCATTCGCCCGCAGAGATGTGTCTATGTTTGGGCGCTAGTGGGTTCATTTAATGTATTTAATACTCTTTGCTCTTATAACTGTACATGGAAATACGTTATGTTTATGCCTTATTGTATCTATGTCTCCAGGATATGACATTGCTTATGTGGAGTTCCATATTTATGTAAAATTATATGTCTCTGTTGGGCTCCTCCCCTCCCTTTCCCGCCGGTACTGACTGCCTGCGGGTCATACCCCTATGCCTTTTTCCCACACTGCCTATAGTAGGTAATCCCTTAGGGGTGGAGCTCCTCTAGAAATCTCTTATGTTTCATATATACTAATGTCCCCCACCCCTCTTTAACTCTATATTTAGATAATTACTCCGCTTTGATGGAGCTATGCCCATCCCAGTAGTCATGTAAATAACAAGCCCTCCCTGTGAAGTCCACCCTTATATCCATCCAATAAGGCTTTCCATACCTGCTCTCATGCCCTATTTGGCTCCGCCCCCCCCACTCCCCTCCCCACTCCACTTTGAGCGGCTCTTGCCCGCTGCGTCCCCTTATCCCCCTCCCCGCTAAATTGGCCCATAAGTGGCCAAACACAAGCCAATCCATGTTTATCTTACTTTATTAGTTTATATTATGCTACAAACGCTTTTCAGGATAATGTGGAGAATATACTCTATTTCCCCCCTCCCTCTACCCCCATAAAACCAACCCTTCCTTGCTTTTATATTTTCTAAATTAATAACTTATGGTGTATTTATCCATCACAAGGTTGGGTCACTTCTAGTCTACATACCATATAAAAAAATAAAATCTGAGGTCTCAATCTGGATAGTCCAAAATCTTTACTAATACCTTTAATAAGTGGGATTTATATGCCCCTTCTGTTTAGATTTATTGCCTAGTAAACCTCCATGCTCCTTCATAACACTAACCAGCTATAGCTTCTCCATTCTTATACCACTCACCATAGAGTATTACTCTTCATATTTTTGAATCTATACAAGGTGGGCACATCTAGTATTGTTTATCTGGCAAGATCATGGTATTAGTATTGTACTATTCTCTTTTGTTATTATTGTTGGACGTTTCATTATTGTTATATTTGTTTATGACTTCAATAAAAAGCTATTATAAAAAAAAAAAAAAAAAAAATCAGTTTTATGTCTTTTTAAGTGCAGTTAGATTACACTGAAACATGGGGAAAATGCACTGTACAAAATTAAAATGATTCTTTTTGTGTCATTTTCTGTAGTGTAATAGCATGGGTGTCATTATTTCCTAAATATTTTAGACATACACTTTATGGCTTTACTCTACCAACAAACACAATTTGGGATTCTATACATATGCTTTACAAGAAAAAATGACAAACAAAACATTTTATCTTCTAATTTTCATTTTGCATCATCTTGCAATTTTAGGGTCAGTATCAGTAACACCTTGTACACAATTCTGTCTTTATTTGCTGCAATTGTTTTTCAATATCCAAATTCCATGCACCATTTGTTTTATGAGTCTGCAGCTAACAAGGCACACTTTAACTATTTAGTATGCATAAACATTTTAGTTCCTCATTTAATATTGTGGCTTCTGGTATGTGGTTTTAAATCTACAGAATTGTTCCTGTTGTGGCTTCCTTATATAGGACCTTGATTTGTTCATAGAGAGAAAAACACAGTCACTTAGAGCTTTTTGAATCAGTTGGTTATATAACTCTAAAAGAATATTATAATTTCTAATCCAGATGGTGGTGCTGTTACTTTACATACATTAACCAAACACTAAGCAGTGCAGTCAATCCCTCCTACTAACAGACAAACTTAAAGGGATGGAAAGTTTTAGATAGAAGCATTTTTGCAATATACTTCCATTAGCAAACATTATTCTAGTAATAGTTATTACTGGTTTTCTGTGGCATACCCACATATGTTGTGAGGGGCTGAGCACCTGTATTCATGCTCAGAGAGCTGGCAGCGTTGTGTATTGGATAAATGAAGACTTAATTTGTATCATAGTCATAGGGTTGCCACCTCAGCCATGTTTTCCTGGACACTTATGAGTTACACATGCTGCAGGGTGTGCAGGGAGTGCAGGGAGGAACATGTATTGTGTTTCTGGACAGCACTATTCATGTTCCTCCCTGCACACCCTGAAGCATGTGTAACTTATAAGTGTTCTGTATTTTAAGGGACGGGTGGCAATGTGCCTCACATGTGCATATGCTGCTGAAAAACAGTAATAACGTTTACTAGAAGCATCTTTGCTAATGGAAGTGTATTGCAAGACTGCTTTTATTTAAAATTGAAATTCACCTATGCACATTTCAATTTTAAACCTTTTACAAACGTGGTTTAATATTTTTTCACTCATTTTATTTAACCCCTTAACAACCGAGGACGTGCAGGGTACGTCCTCAAAAAAAAAGTCAGTTAACGACTAAGGACGTACCCTGCACGTCCTCGGTCTGGAAAGCAACTGGAAGCAATCCTGCTTGCTTCCAGCTGCTTTCCGGTTATTACAGTGATGCCTCGATATCGAGGCATCCTGCAATAAACTTTTTTAGCCATCTGGTGCAGAGAGAGCCACTGTGTGGCCCTCTCTGCACCGGACATCAGCGGCTAAATCCGTTGGTGGGTGGGAGCCGGTGTGGGAGGCGGGTAGCGGCCATCGATGGCCCTGGTGATGTGGAGGGGGGCGGGATCGTGGGCGGGGATGCACGCGTGCATGGGAGGGCGGGGGCGGGCGCGTGCATGGGGAGGGAGCGGGTGGGAACCGCTACACTACAGAAAAATTATATATTAAAAGTGTGAAAAAGTGGGGGATATAAGTATATAAAAATACATTAGTCAGTGGGTGGGGGTTGGTCTGTGGGGGGATCTACACTACAGGAAAAGCACAAAAAAAATTAAAAAAAATTTTTTTTTTTGCAAACTGGGTACTGGCAGACAGCTGCCAGTACCTAAGAAGGCCCCCAATAAGGCAGAGGGGGAGGGTTAGAGAGCTGTTTTGGGGGGGATCAGGGAGGTTGGGGGCTAAGGGGGATCCTACAAAGTAGCATATGTAAATATGCTATAAAAACCCCCGTTTATTTTAGTACTAGCAGACTTTCTGCCAGTACTTAAGATGGCGGGGACAATTGTGGGGGAGGGAAGGGAGCTGTTTGGGAGGGATCAGGGGGTGGGATGTGTCAGGTGGGAGGCTTATCTTTACACTAAAGCTAAAATTAACCCTGCAAGCTCCCTACAAACTACCTAATTAACCCCTTCACTGCTAGCCATAATACACGTGTGATGCGCAGCAGCATTTAGCGGCCTTCTAATGACCAAAAAGCAATGCCAAAGTCATATATGTCTGCTATTTCTGAACAAAGGGGATCCCAGAGAAGCTTTTACAACCATTTGTGCCATAATTACACAAGCTGTTTGTAAATAATTTCAGTGAGAAACTTAAAATTGTGAAAAATTTAGCGTTTTTTTTAAATTTGATCGCATTTAGTGGTGAAATGGTGGCATGAAATATACCAAAATGGGCCAAGATCAGTACTTGGGGTTGTCTACTACACTAAAGCTAAAATTAACCCTAGAAACTCCCTACATGCTCCCTAATTAATGCTAATGTTATATCTCACAGCGCTCAAACAATGTTCCTACTGGCTCCTGGGTAAAAGGGTACCGAGCTAGCCCTTAAATATGAGTAATTGCTATGTTAAAAAAACAAGTATATTTTTCCTCTCTTGTGTCATCTCGCATCCAATCCCAGAAGGCTGTTCTCAACCTTTAACTCCCATCTACCTCTGCCTGCACCTCCGCCCACTACCAAACTTACTATTCAGATTACTGCTGATCCCTTCAAAAATAAAATTGACACAATTAGAAAAGACATCTCACCTTCACATCCCTTAAATCCAGCCCACCTACTGACAAAACTCTCTGCTACTTCCCCCTGTAACAGAGGAAGACGTCCTCATACTCCTATCTTCTGCTCATCTTACAACCTGCCCACTTGACCTTATTCCTTTACAACTTCTTCCCTCTCCCTCTGCTTCTCTAACCTTTGCTCTAACTCATCGCTTTAACTAGTCTCTTACCACTGGAACATTTCCTGATACATTCAAGCATGCGTCGATCATACCAAAGTATTGGAGCGACTAGTCTATAATTGCCTAACTTGGCTTGGCAAGGGAATATGGTCACTTACACTGTTTAATACAGCCTCTTATGTAGAATTACAATATTATTTTGCTAAATGTACCATTAAATATATTTTTCCCTGAGGTCAGGTTTCTAGGCAGGACCCTTCCAGGGTGTGGGCAAGGAGGGTAGTCATCAGTTTTTTTATGGCAGGGCATAAACCAATTGGAAGCCTTGGCTGAAGTTCTAGGATACCTTATAATTGTATTTTGGCATATCCAATACACATACACTTATAATCAATGCCATAGTGACAATATGAAAATTATATGGTCATCCAGTAGCATAAAAGTGATTAAAACATGTCTTAAGATATGCTAGAGTTTCAGCTTTGATCGACCTCAGGTTTGTGTTTTGTTAGGGGCACTGTTTTCTGTCATTCTGTGTTGACATCTTGGCCCATAAAATTCACTACCTTGAGTAGGGAGAATTATGGACCAGATTACGAGTGGAGCGCTAACGTTTGCAGCCAAGCAATAAGTGGTTTATCGTGGGTGTGTGCGCTTGATGGGCTTACCACAGGTATTACGAGTTGAAAGGAGATGAGATCGATTGAGCGCCATCGAGATTTATGCTAGAATGATTACTGTGACTTCAGAGCTCTGGTTAACTGTTTCACAAAACATAAAAGTTGTACAATAAACATCAAAAAAACATTACAAAGTATAGTTAGATGCATAATAACACCATCTTTTAAAAATTATTTAAAAAAATATTGCACACAAGTTATAAAGGCTCAAGGATAGGAGATCTCAAGTGTTACAAAAAGGACTTTAACGGGGGGTGGTGCGTGCGGGCGTCCATGATGGCCGCACCACACTAGAGCTTCTTAGACGGCGGAGATCCACTCCCGGGACAGCTAAATCTGGGCTGCATACCCTAAAAGCCCGTACACTATAGAGGGAGATGTTAGGAGCTGCCTGGGATTCTTATTACGGGCTGGAGCCGTGCTGAGCGGATCCGCTGACAAGTCGCGGTGTAGGCCGCAATAAAGCCTGCCTTGAGTGGCGTTTCTCCTCTGTGCTGTCCAGAGGTCCTGCTGCACAGGAGGGAGCGACAAATGGATTTACCCCAAATAACCTTGCATCACTTCAATAGTGGGGCTCCGTCGATACTGGTGGCTGCAGCTTCTTTTTTCCTTTCTCCCTTCTACCTACGGATCATCTGCTAAGGAGTAAGGCAGCATGGTGTCTTTTTCTACATACTCATTAAACCCCAAATTAACAGAGTGGGCAGACATGTTTTCCAACACTTAATGTGCACATTTAAAGGGACACAGCAAAGCTTTAAAGAGCGATAACAATACTTATTTAAATCTCATGGCATGCTAAATGTTACACAGCATGAGCCGCAATTAAAAGATTATATATACGGGACTCTAACAAGCACCAGCATCCTTATTGGCTGATCACCAGCACAAGTATATCCTGCCTAGACAGCACCTTTACTTTACGGTGAATTGTCTTTCCTTAGTGCTGGAGCAAAAATCAGTTTGCACTTTCATCTACTTTGCAGAGTTTGTTTATCCTATTTAATGTTACAAACATTCTAACAGAGACACCGCCAGTAACAACAACCTTTAACAGTAACTTCACTTGAAAATCTGAGGGCTATGTACCGTCAAGTGTATTTTATTGTTTACCCTCCCGTTGGAGTGGGTTCCGTAGAGCCGTAATTCCCCCTGCTGTCACACTCTCTGTTCTCCTTCTATCTTTTCCTAGCTCATACTGGTTGAGCTTCTGCTTGACGACTCTTTCCTTGTCTATCTTTAACCCCTCTACGTACCTACTCCCCCTACCTTTAAAAACTTTCCCTACCCTTACCTGTCCCCAACCTCACCTTCAGGTGATTTACTTAGTGTTTGAAATCAGTTACACTATGTACAGAGTATAAATCAGTTGTATCAGAAACGTATTGTCTCAGCTTTAGCAAATAATGCCTGATGTACAGACCACCACTCAGATCCCTATACCTCCATATCCCCAAGTCAGCTCTTTTAACATTGCCACACAGAATGTAAAGGGATTCTTGTCCCCACAGAAATGCTCAATAGCTTTCCATAACTTCTATAAAAAGCATATTGACATTATTATTGACCCAAGAAACACATTTTAGAAAGACTAATGAACCCACTATTTCATGCCTCTACTATGACCAACACTTCGATAAGTCTGGCCCGACGAAACATAATGGGGTCAGTATCTCATTCAGAAAGGGTACATCTTTCCAACTCCTGGACAAATACCAAGACCAAGAGGGCAGGATACTAATCCTGGTAGGGTTATACTATGGCAGACCACTCACGTTGGCCAATATTTACGCCCCAATACGCCCTTTGCCTCCTTTCTTTCGAAAAGTTGCTAATCACCTATTAGATATTTCTAAAGGCCCCATAATTCTGGGAGGTGATTTCAACTTTCCTATTACCCCAGCTTTAGACACGTCTTCGGGTAAATCATATCTCCGGAGCAGCCAAATAAGAGCCAATTGGCAGGCACTTCGTGCTATTCAATTTTTTGACACCTGGAGATTAAGACACCCTATGACCAAAGCCTTTACTTTTTTCTCTAACCCGCAGAGCTCCTATACACGCCTAGATGACTTACTCTGTGACCAAAGCATGTTGACCGCCCTGACTGATTCCCGCATGGTTAACTCCACTTTTAAATGGTCTACAAAGCCCCAACATCAGCAGCTCTGGAGACTCAATGACCAGATCTTTTCGGACCCTTTGATAACCACTGATAGAATAGAAAAAACAACTGAGTTTTTTAATTTTAACAATCCTGCAGAGACCTCAATAACCAATAATTGGGAAGCATACAAATGCTACATTAGTGGCATGATAATGACTCATACACATAAATTAAGCAAACAGAGAGCAGCACTATACACAACTTTGACGTCTGACTTCCAGGAGAAAGAAAGATAGCTAAAACGTAACCCCAAATCTTCACAGCTCTTGTTGCAATCTCAACAGGCCAGGGAAGCACTTACTCAATACCTGATTAAAAACACCCACCTCCGAGCACTCACTACAAAATCCAAGTTTTTCATTGAAAGTAACAAGGAAGGACGTCTTCTGGCCAGATCTCTTAAAAAAAAAGAACTACAAGTCCTTTATTCCTAAAATAGTGGATTCTTCTGGATCCTCATATACCTCCAATGCGGATATAGTCAACCAATTCGCAGAATACTACTCCTCCCTCTATAATCTACCAATCCTAGGCCCACTCCATAAGCATAGATTAATTGAAAACTACCTTTCACAGACATATTTCCCTTCCCTGACGGCAGAGCACTGTGAAACTCTGGACTCGCAGTTTACGTTACAGGAACTCCTAGTGGCTAATAAGAACCTTCCTCAGGGAAAGGCCCCAGGCCCTGATGGTTTTACACCTAAATTCTATCATCTGTTCAAATCCCAACTAAGCCCTCAGCTTCTTCAACTATATAACTCCATTGATAATGTATCCCAACTACCGCAGTCTCTATTAAGGGCCACGATCTCTGTCATTCCAAAACCAGGAAAACCGTCTGATCAAGTAACCAATTATCGCCCAATATCTTTAATAAACATACTGCTAGATTACAAGTTTTTGTCGGTGAGGCTTGCGGTGTTAACAAGCCTTTTTTTCTCACTGCTCATTTAAAGGGCAACCCAGGTTGTTCAAAAAAAATGGTCCGGCATCTAAACTTACATTTTTTGCATTTCAAATAAAGATACCAAGAGAATGAAGAAAATTTGATAAAAGGAGTAAATTAGAAAATTGCTTAAAATGTCATGCTCAATCTGAATTACGAAAGAAAAAATTTGGGTACAGTGTCCCTTTAAGACAGCGCTGGTATTATAGGTTTTTTTTAAACCCGGCGTTAGCCTCTAAAAAGTGAGCGGAGAGCAAAATTTAGCTCCACATCTCACTGTAATACCAGCGCTGCTTACAGTAGCGGTGAGCTGGCTAAACGTACTCGTGCACGATTTCCCCATACAGGGAGTGCAGAATTATTAGGCAAATGAGTATTTTGACCACATCATCCTCTTTATGCATGTTGTCTTACTCCAAGCTGTATAGGCTCGAAAGCCTACTACCAATTAAGCATATTAGGTGATGTGCATCTCTGTAATGAGAAGGGGTGTGGTCTAATGACATCAACACCCTATATCAGGTGTGCATAATTATTAGGCAACTTCCTTTCCTTTGGCAAAATGGGTCAAAAGAAGGACTTGACAGGCTCAGAAAAGTCAAAAATAGTGAGATATCTTTCAGAGGGATGCAGCACTCTTAAAATTGCAAAGCTTCTGAAGCGTGATCATCGAACAATCAAGCGTTTCATTCAAAATAGTCAACAGGGTCGCAAGAAGCGTGTGGAAAAACCAAGGCGCAAAATAACTGCCCATGAACTGAGAAAAGTCAAGCGTGCAGCTGCCAAGATGCCACTTGCCACCAGTTTGGCCATATTTCAGAGCTGCAACATCACTGGAGTGCCCAAAAGCACAAGGTGTGCAATACTCAGAGACATGGCCAAGGTAAGAAAGGCTGAAAGACGACCACCACTGAACAAGACACACAAGCTGAAACGTCAAGACTGGGCCAAGAAATATCTCAAGACTGATTTTTCTAAGGTTTTATGGACTGATGAAATGAGAGTGAGTCTTGATGGGCCAGATGGATGGGCCTGTGGCTGGATTGGTAAAGGGCAGAGAGCTCCAGTCCGACTCAGACACCAGCAAGGTGGAGGTGGAGTACTGGTTTGGGCTGGTATCATCAAAGATGAGCTTGTGGGGCCTTTTCGGGTTGTGGATGGAGTCAAGCTCAACTCCCAGTCCTACTGCCAGTTTCTGGAAGACACCTACTTCAAGCAGTGGTACAGGAAGAAGTCTGCATCCTTCAAGAAAAACATGATTTTCATGCAGGACAATGCTCCATCACACGCGTCCAAGTACTCCACAGCGTGGCTGGCAAGAAAGGGTATAAAAGAAGAAAATCTAATGACATGGCCTCCTTGTTCACCTGATCTGAACCCCATTGAAAACCTGTGGTCCATCATCAAATGTGAGATTTACAAGGAGGGAAAACAGTACACCTCTCTGAACAGTGTCTGGGAGGCTGTGGTTGCTGCTGCACGCAATGTTGATGGTGAACAGATCAAAACACTGACAGAATCCATGGATGGCAGGCTTTTGAGTGTCCTTGCAAAGAAAGGTGGCTATATTGGTCACTGATTTGTTTTTGTTTTGTTTTTGAATGTCAGAAATGTATATTTGTGAATGTTGAGATGTTATATTGGTTTCACTGGTAAAAATAAATAATTGAAATGGGTATATATGTGTTTTTTGTTAAGTTGCCTAATAATTATGCACAGTAATAGTTACCTGCACACACAGATATCCCCCTAAAATAGCTATAACTAAAAACAAACTAAAAACTACTTCCAAAACTATTCAGCTTTGATATTAATTAGTTTTTTGGGTTCATTGAGAACATGGTTGTTGTTCAATAATAAAATTAATCCTCAAAAATACAACTTGCCTAATAATTCTGCACTCCCTGTAGGAACCAATGGGGCTGAGCAGGCTGAAAAAAACCTAACACCTGCAAAAAAGCAGCGTTCAGCTCCTAACGCAGCCCCATTGTTTCCTATGGGGATATACATTTGATGTCTGCACCTAACACCCTAACATGAACCCCGAGTCTAAACACCCCTAATCTTATACTTATTAACCCCTAATCTGCCGCTCCGGACACCGCCGCCACCTACATTATATTAGTAACCCCTAATCTGCCGCTCCGGACACCGGCGCCACCTACATTATCCCTATGAACCCCTAATCTGCTGCCCCCAACATCGCCGAACCCTACATCATATTTATTAACCCCTACTCTGCCCCCCCAACGTCACCGCAACTATATTAAATTTATTAACCCCTAATCTGCCGCCACCAATGTCGCCGCCTCTATAATAAAGTTATTAACCCCTAAACCTAAGTCTAACCCTAACAGCCCCCCTAATTTAAATATAATTTTAAATATTCTTAATAAAATTACTACAATTAAATAAATTATTCCTATTTAAAACTAAATACTTACCTATGAAATAAACCTAACTAATAGTTACATTGTATCTAGCTTAGGGTTTATTTTTATTTTACAGGCAACTTTGTACTTATTTTAACTAGGTACAATAGTTATTAAATAGTTATTAACTATTTAATAACTACCTAGCTAAAATAAATACAAAAGTACCTGTAAAATAAATCCTAACCTAAGTTACAATTACACCTAACACTACACTATCATTAAATTAATTTAATTCCCTAAACTAACTACAATTAATTACAATTAAATAAAATAAACTAAAGTACAAAAAACAAAAAAAACACTAAATTACAGAAAATAAAAAAATAATTACAAGTTTTTTAAACTAATCCCCCTAATAATAAAATTCCCTACCCTATACTAAATTACAAATAGCCCTTAAAAGGGCCTTTTGCGGGGCATTGCCCCAAAGTAATCAGCTCTTTTACCTGTAAAAAAAAAAAATACAATACCCCCCAACATTAAAATCCCCCACCCACCCACACACCCAACCCTACTCTAAAACCCAACCCTACTCTAAAACCCACCCAACCCCCCCTTAATAAAACCTAACACTAACCCCTTGAAGATCACCCTACCTTTGAGACATCCAGCCGGGCACAAGTGGACCTCCAGAGGGGCAGAAGTCTTCATCCAATCCGGGCAGAAGAGGACCTCCAGATGGCCAGAAGTCTTCATCCAGCCGGCATCTTCTATCTTCATCCGAGCAGAGCGGGTCCATCTTCAATCCAGCCAACGCGGAGCATCCTCTTCAAACGAAGTCCAACTGAAGAATGAAGGTTCCTTTAAATGACGTCATCCAAGATGGCGTCCCTTTCATTCCAATTGGCTGATAGGATTCTATCAGCCAATCGGAATTAAGGTAGGAAACATCCTATTGGCTGATGCAATCAGCCAATAGATTTGAAGTTCAATCCTATTGGCTGATCCAATCAGCCAATAGGATTGAGCACACATTCTATTGGTAGGGAATTTTATTATTTTGGGGGGCTTTTTATTTTATTAGGGGGATTAGATTAGGTGTAATTAGTTTTAAAAAATTGTAATTATTTTTTTATTTTCTGTAATTTAGTGTTTGTTGTTTTTCGTACTTTAGTTTATTTAATTTAATTGTTATTAATTGTAGGTAGTTTAGGTAATTAATTTAATGATAGTGTAGTGTTAGGTGTAATTGTAACTTAGGTTAGGGTTTATTTTACAGGTAAATTTGTCTTTATTTTAGCTAGGTAGCTATTAAATAGTTAATAACTATTTAATAACTATTGTACCTAGTTAAAATAAATACAAACTTGCCTGTAAAATAAAAATAAACCCTAAGCTAGCTACAATGTAACTATTAGTTATATTGTAGCTAGCTTAGGGTTTATTTTATAGGTAAGTATTTAGTTTTAAATAGGAATAATTTAATTAATTGTATTCATTTTATCCAGATATATTTAGGGGGGTGTTAGGGTTAGGGTTAGACTTAGGTTTAGGGGCTAATACCTTTAATATAGTTGCGGCAACGTTGGGGGCGGCAGATTAGGGGTTAATAAATGTAGGTAGGTGTCTGCGATGTTAGGGACGGCAGATTAGGGGTTAATAATATTTAACTAGTGTTTGCGAGGTGGGAGTGCGGCGGTTTAGGGGTTAATATATTTATTAAAGTGGCGACGATGTCCGGTCGGCAGATTAGGGGTTACAATTTTTATTTAGGTGTTTGCGATGTGGGGCGTCTCGGTTTAGGGGTTAATAGGTAGTTTATGGGTGTTAGTGTACTTTTTAGCACTTTAGTTAAGAGTTTTATGTTACGGCGTTTGCCCATAAAACTCTTAACTACTGACTTTTAAATGTGGTAGGAGTCTTGACAGGAGAGGGTGTACCGCTCACTTTCTCCAAGACTCGTAATACCGGTGTTAGGCAAATCCCATTAAAAAGATAGGATACGCAATTGACGTAAGGGGATTTGCGGTATGCTCGAGTCGCAGAAAAAAAGTGAGTGGTACACCTGTACCTGCCAGACTCGTAATACCAGCGGGCATTAAAAAGCAGCGTTGGGACCTCACAACGCTGCTTTTTAAGGCTAATGCAAGACTCGTAATCTAGGTGATAGATATTGAGTTATACGCAAAACTGCTGGTGACGAGAATAAATGGAATCCTCCCCCTACTTATACATACTGACCATGTCGGTTTTATTCTAGGTAGGTAAGCCAAAGATAATTCTATACGTGTATTGCAAACCCTGTTCACTGCTGTGTCCTCTAAAACCCCCCTGGTCTTTCTGTCCACGGACGTGGAAAAGGCCTTCGACAGGGTGGACTGGGATTTTCTCTGGGCCACACTGTCGAAGTTTGGATACTCAGATATGTTGATTACTCGAATAAAGGCGCTTTATCACAGCCCCACTGCCAGAATCTCCGCTAACAACACACTATCCCATCAGATCTCCATTAACAACGGCAACCGGCAGGGCTGCCCCCTTTCTCCCCTGTTGTTCACCCTAGTGGTGGAGGAATTAGCGGCTAGGATCAGAAGTAACACTAACATCCAGGGCATCTTCTTTGGTGAAGAGCACCAAAAGTGTCTCCTTTACACTGTCAGGGTTTTTTCCCTGTTGTGTTTGCCATGTGCTGCTGGCAGCCATTTTACTCACCTCTCTTCCTGACTATGGTGCATTATGGGGGATCCTGCTCAATTCCTGCACTTCCTTTTATGGCCAGACTGGTGTGCATCATCCATGTAAGACAGGATGCAGTCTCAGAATTGTGATGTCATCACTTATTATTTAAAGGGCCTCTTTTCAGTATGCTTTGCCTTTGCGTTGTCTCAGACCTGTTTGTGAGAGTTCCTGTGTATTACCTGGCTGCCTGACGTCCTTCCTGGTTTCTGATCCCTGGCTTGTTCCTGACTCTGCTGTTTTCCTTGTTTCTGATTCCGGCTCATCTGACTATTCGCTTTGGCTACTTGCTCGGCTCGTCTGACTTCCAGCTCTGGTTTTGACTCCTGGCTTGTTATTTGACTTATTATTTTTTTGCTATTAATAAAAGGTGTGATTATTTTTGCACTTCTCGTCTCAGTCTGATTCCTGGCAACCTGACATACACGGACGATATTATATTCATAATCTGTTTCCCATCTTCCTCTATACCTCCCCTCCTTGCAGAGCTAGACATGTACAAACAGGTTTCTAATTTCACTATCAATATGGGGAAATCAATACTGATGCCCTTAAATATCTCAGAGGTAGAATCCCGATTTCTTTCCAGTCATACCAGTTTCCAGATCACTAGCAAACTGCACTATTTGGGAATTGAGGTTCCTACTACTCCAGCAGGCTGTTTGACCTTAACTTTTTACCTTTGCAAAATGAGTCTCTGTCCTCTCTTGAGACCTGGCACAAGCAGGGTCACATCTCTTGGATAGGGTGCATTAATGCCATAAAAATGTGTCTAGTCCCTAAATTCCTGTACCTATTTCAGGTTCTCCCGTTAGATCTTCCCCTACATTATTTATCCCAACAGCAAAAACAATTTGAACTATTTTTATGGGCACATAAGAGAACCAGGGTGGCCAGGAACACACTATACCTCAGTAGAGAGCACGGAGGCTTGGGTGTCCCAAACTTTTTAGATTATTATAGAGTAGCTCATTTGGCACGTATCACTGCTTGGAAACACTCTTTCCCAAATAAGCCATGGGTCATACTAGAATGCAATCTGATAGGAGGTCATAATATAGGTGAACTGTGCTGGATCCCTCCCAAAGCAAGACCCCCCCCAGAGCTAGTACAAATTATCTCGTAGCGGCTACCCTACGAGTCTGGGACAGGTTAGTGGCCCAAGACAAAATAATATCTAGCCTGATATCCCCTCTAACCCCCCTCCTTAACAACCCAAGTCTGTTAGATTCTCATGCTATTCAGACTCCATGTGTTGCGGGTGTACCTACAAATACTCCAGTTCATATGGTGTTAGACAGAGGCATGGTGCGTCCACAACTAGCACTTTCCCAGTTGTTGGGGCCACCTTTCCATCAGTGGTTTCCCTACCTTCAGGTCAGACACACCATACTCACTAGCCCCCACAAACAGGACCTTATCAGACCACTTACCCCCTTTGAAACCTTATGCACTTCCCCCTCTATAAATAGGTCTCATATCTCCATAATTTACAAGATGCTAAGAGGTTCCTTCCCTGATAAGAAACCCTCCTATACTTCTAAATGAAAAGCAGAGCTAAAAACTAACCTGACTGAGCCTCAATGGAGCCATATATTTAACAAGTCAAAAAAGTCATCCATCTTCATAAATATCGCTGAAATTAATTATAAACTGCTCTCCAGGTGGTATCTGACTCCGCACCGCCTTTACAGTATCTTTCTGAATTCCTCCTCTTTATGCTGGAGACGCTGTGGAGGTGTGGGTACACTCTCTCATATCTGGTGGTCCTGCCCCCTCCTATGCACTTTTTGGGCAGACATCTCTAAGAGCATTAACACTGTACTAGGAACCTCAATAGCACTTTCACCCACTATTATTCTACTAAACGATACACCACACATCCCTGGCATTTATAGGAAACGATTATTTCATTGTATGCTTAATTGTGCAAAGCGCTTAATACCTAGGCTATGGAAGAAAAATACCTATGTGGTTAAATGAAGTGGATCATGTCTTAGCGTTAGAAAGAATACATTATGTGTTTATTGGGAAAGCAAGACTTTTTTTGCACTGGAACAAACCATTATGATATATTCATTACATACTGTGAATGTCATATTTATGTATCTATAAAGTGGTGTAATGTAAAGCTCAAACTAGAAATGTACCTGACAATGCTATTTACTTGTTTATAATACTCTGAGACGATCTGTTACATATTACCTAATGAGGGCGATCTCAACCTTTGTCTGTTTATTTCTTTGACAAATGTGAATACTCTGTACCTCTTGTTCATTTGTTTACTTGTTTACTATTTTGAAAAATCAATAAAACATTTAATTTAAAAAAAGGGCTTTAACATAGTCATACATACATTTACATACTTAAAAATGTATATATATATATATATATATATATATATATACACAGTATATATATATATATGTGTATATATATATATATATATATATATATCTATATATATATCTATATATATATGTGTATATATATATATATATATATATATATATACACACAGTATATTATGTGTGTGTGTGTACATATCTTTCTATGTATTTATAAGTGCTTTGGAGTCCTTTGCAGTTAAGTAGAAGAAAACATAAAAAAACCCATATTTATGTAATATTAATTTTCAATAAAGTGTTATAGTGTATATTTACTGTAAATATTTCACATTCCAATGTTCTGCACATAGCAGAATATGTTCTATGTATTTCAAAATAGAAATTCCTATATATATATCTGTATATAGCTATACCTATATATATTGGTATAGATATATATTTTACAACAAAAAAATCATATATATATTTACATTTTTTATTTCTGAATAAATAGAATATATTTTTGTATGTGAAGAACATTGGAATGTGACATATGTTAATATTTTCATGTCGTGTTAGTGCAGAGAGTATTTTTTTTTCTACTTGTTTTGCGTGTTTAAAATGAGTCAAAGCAAATTATTTCAAATTTAATGCATAAAATACATAAAATTCCAGAATTAAAGAAATAAATAAAATTCATTAAATACATAAAAATGTTTTTATTTCTTTAATTCCGGAATTTTATGTATTACATTTGAACTCATTTGCTTTGACTCATTTTAGCAAATTGTGATTATTAGCATATGCACTTGATCTTTTCTATTTAATTATTAATACTACATTTTTACAGCCTATAGGGATAGATACTGGTCAGCAGGTTTTTTCATAGGTGGATTCAGTCACCTCCTATGTGTTAACTAGCGCTCCTTTTTTGTTGTTTGAATTTATGACGGCGGACATTCTAAACGTACCATTCTTGCGTCATCTTGCGTGTGCCTTGTACTTATATATTGGATATCTTTTTCTGGCTCGGACCTCATTTGACCATTCTTCTGCCTGCTGATTTCACTCTGTTTGCTGCCCGATTTGGTTTTGACCTTGGATTTCCCTGACTAAGCTTTTGGATTCCAATTATGTTTCCTGTGATGCTTTGGTTTGACCCCCTAGCCTGTTGACCCTGCTTTGACCTTTCCGGTCATTTCCTAGTACATAGCTCCTTGCTTTCCTTCTGGTGCTCAGCATTTCCCCTCCTGGGTCCTAACACTACTATCCCTAAGGTTTTTCATTATCACTCCACTTGATGCCAGGATAACAAGACTACTGGCCAGGATTGGTTTGATAGCGAAATATCTGAAGGATCCTAACACGTTTAGTGAGTTGTATTTATTACCTTATCATGACTTGTTGTGCAACTGAAGAATTATGTCACTGATTTTATTTTCCAACATTCTTCTTATATTAAATAAACATACAACTCAGCATTGCAGACCTACAAACCACTTTTATTGGTACCAAATAAATTTTCTTAAATATCCAGTCAACGTTAAAATTAATGTTACATAAATCTGCACAATATATATATATATATATATATATATGCGTGTTTTTTTGGGGCGTATAATGCCAGTGCCTCATCCGCCTCTGACCTCACCGCACGTCACTGCTGCACATAGTGTAGAATTATGTAACATTAACCTAGCAACACCTGCAAAAAAAAAGGGATTTTAAAGATTTTACCTCCAAACCCGTACTTATCTCTTCTGCTCTTCTTTAACAGCTTTACCCAGCACAGGGGCAAACTACTTGTATGGGAGCACACTACTTGTAGGCTAGCGGCATGGCCTGGTGTGTTGTGAATTGTATGAATCTACAAGCTTTGCAAGCCACATCTATATTAGCTTATTCAGATAGAGAAATCAATTGGATCAGGGGAGTAAGATATGATAAGGATAACTTAAAGGGACATAAAACCCAAAATGTTTCTTTCATGATCCAGATAGAGAATGACATTTTAAACAACATTCCAATTATCTAATTTGCTTCATTCTTTAGGTATCCTTTGTTGAAGAAATAGCAATGCACATGGGTGAGCCAATCACACGACGAGGCATCTATGTGCAGCCACCAATCAGCTGCTACTGAGCATATTTATTTTCATGAAAGAATATGAAGAGAATAAAGCAAATTTGATCATAGAAGTAAATTGGAAAGTTGTTTAAAATGGCATTCTCTTTCTGAATTATGAAAGAAAAAAAAAATGGGTTTAATGTCCCTTTAACTGGGAAAAAGAAAATCAGGCCATTAATTACAGTAGGGTGAAATAATCTTTCCCTTTATATGAAAATAATTTTAATAAAAGAAAAATTACAAAATTGTAACAGTTACAGTATCTCGCAAAAGTGAGTACACCCCTCACATTTTTGTAAATATTTTATTATATCTTTTCATGTGACAACACTGAAGAAATGACATTTTGCTACAATGTAAAGTAGTGAGTGTACAGCCTGTATAAGTGTACATTTGCTATCCCCTTAAAAATAATTCCACACACAGCCATTAATGTCTAAACCTTTGACAACAAAAGTGAGAACACCCCTAAGTGGAAATGTCCAAATTGGGCACAATTAGCCATTTTCCCTCCCAGTGTCATGTGACTCGTTAGTGTTACAAGGTCTCAGGTGTGAATGGGGAGCAGGTGTGTTAAATTTGGTGTTATCGCTCTCACACTCTTTCATTCTGGTCACTGGAAGTTCAACATGGCACCTCAAGGCAAAGAACTCTGTGATTGTTCTCTACATAAAGATGGCCTAGGCTTATAGAAAATTGTCAAGACCCTGAAACTGAGCTGCAGCACGGTGGGCAAGACCATACAGCGGTTTCACAGGACAGGTTCCACTCAGAACAGGTGTCACCATGGCCGACCAAAGAAGTTGAGTGCACATGCTCAGCATCATATCCAGAGGTTGTCTTTGGGAAATAGACGTATGAGTGCTGCCAGCATTGCTGCAGAGGTTGAAGGGATGGGGGGGGTCAGCCTGTCAGTGCTCAGACCATACGCTGCATACTGCATCAAATTGGTCTGCATGGCTGAAGATGATGCACAAGAAAGCCTGCAAACAGTTTGCTGAAGACAAGCAGACTAAGGACATGGATTACTGGAACCATGTCCTGTGGTCTGATGAGACCAAGATAAACTTATTCGGTTCATATGGTGTCAAGAGTGTGTGGCGGCAACCAGGTGAGGAGTACAAAGACAAGTATGTCTTGCCTACAGTCAAGCATGGTGGTGGGAGTGTCATGGTCTGGGCCTGCATGAGTGCTGCCGGCATTGGGGAGCTACAGTTCATTGAGGGAACCATGAATGCCAACATGTACTGTGACATACTGAAGCAGAGCATGAGCTCCTCCCTTCGGAGACTGAGTCGCAGGGCAGTATTCAAACATGATAACGACCCCAAACACACCTCCAAGATGACCACTGCCTTGAGGGTAAAGGTGATGGACTGGCCAAGCATGTCTCCAGACCTAAACCCTATTGAGCATCTGTGGGGCATCCTCAAACGGAGGTTGGGGGAGTGCAAGGTCTCTAACATTTACCAGCTCTGTGATGTTGTCATGGAGGAGTGGGAAGAGGACTCCAGTGGCAACCTGTGAAGCTCTGGTGAACTCCATGCCCAAGAGGGTTAAGGCACACACAAAATATGGACACTTTGGGCCCAATTTGGACATTTCCACTTAGGGGTGTACTCACTTTTGTTGCCAACTTTTTAAACATTAATGGCTGTGTGTTGAGTTATTTTGAGGAGACAGCAAATTTACACTGTTATACAGGCTGTACACTCACTGGTTGGGTGAAGACGTCTCAAGGTAGGGTGATCTTCAAGGGGTTAGTGTTAGGTTTTATTAAGGGGGGATTGGGTGAGTTTTAGATTAGGGTTGGGTGTGTGGGTGGTAGGTTTTAATGTTGAGGGGGGTATTGTCTTTTTTTTTACAGTTAAAGAGCTGATTACTTTGGGGCAATGCCCCGCAAAAGGCCCTTTTAAGGGCTATTTGTAATTTAGTATAGGGTAGGGATTTTTTTTATTTTGGGGGGCTTTTTTATTTTATTAGGGGGATTAGATTAGGTGTAATTAGTTTTAATTTTTTAAATTATTTTATTATTTTCTGTAATTTAGTGGGGGGGGGATTCCGTACTTTAGTTTATTTAATTTAATTGTAATTAATTGTAGTTAGTTTAAGTAATTCATTTAATTATAGTGTAGTGTTAGGTGTAATTGTAACTTTGGTTAGGGTTTATTTTACAGGTAAATTTGTACTTATTTTAATTAGGAAGTTATTAAATATTATTAGTTATATTGTAGCTATTTTAGGGTTTATTTTATAGGTAAGTATTTAGTTTAATAATAGTAATTTTATTTAGATGTATTTAAATTATATTTAAGTTAGGGGGTATTAGGGTTAGGCTTAGATTTTGGGGTGAATAAATTTAATATAGTTGCAGCGACATTGGGGACGGCGGATTAAGGGTTAATAAATGTAGATAGGTGTCGGCAATGTTAGGGACGGCAGATTAGGGGTTAATAACATTTAACTAATGTTTGCGAGGCGGGAGTGTGGCGGTTTAGGGGTTAATATATTTATTGAAGTGGCGGTGATGTCCGGTCGGCAGATTAGGGGTTAAAAAATTTATTTAAGTGTTTGCGATGTGGCGGGGGGCCCTTGGTTTAGGGGTTAATAGGTAGTTTATGGGTGTTAGTGTACTTTTTAGTACTTTAGTTAAGAGTTTTATGTTATGGTGTTAGCCCATAAAACTCTTAACTACTGACTTTTAAATGCGGTAGGAGTCTTGACAGGAGAGGGTGTACCGCTCACTTTTTCCAAGACTCGTAATACCGGCGTTAGGCAAATCCCATTAAAAAGATAGGATACGCAATTGACGTAAGTGGATTTGCAGTATGCTCGAGTCGCGGAAAAAAAGTGAGCGGTACACCTGTACCTGCCAGACTCGTAATACCAGCGGGCGTTAAAAAGCAGCGTTGGGACCTCTCAACGCTGCTTTTTAAGGCTAACGCAAGACTCGTAATCTAGGCGATAGTAATTAAAAGTAATGGGATTCATTAAAAACCCAAAGTGATATAGATGTATAAATGCACTTAATATGGTTAATCAAAGCACTTATATATTAACTGATCTGTGTACATTTTACAAGTGATTATGTATCAAATCAATGATATTATTATAAACATAAAACTCAAATTACCAATGCAATTACCTTAAACAGTTGCAGAATCAGTAGCCACAAGATTGCAATAGTTTATTCAATTCTATTAGTAAGATTAGTCTATATACTGATTAAAGCAATACTGCCAACTAGTGACTGAATAAAACATACAAACCAAGATGAGAATATTCACATAGAATAGCAACCAAGACAAAAATTCTATGTTTTACACCTAATAGAATACTGTTTAGCACAGTAAATTAATTAATAATTTTCAATGTCCAGTTAGTTAATGTGCTAATCCTAACTGCAATAAATTGTATTAAATGAAAACATTGTTTTGTAATGTTGCTAATGGTGTTAAAAAATGGTAATTTCAGCGTTAAAACAGCACCGCAGCCATTACGAGTCTTGTCGGTATAGCTGCACTGCAAGCCTTTTAGCCTGTAATGCAACGTCAGTCCCGCACTCGTAAAAAAAGGAAGTTTTTTTCATGTGACTTCCATAGCGCAGCCATTACGAGTTTTGCGGTGAGGCTAAAAGGCTTGCTTTGCACCCTATACTGACACGATCCGTACTGCCATCTGAGAGCAGTAGTTATGAGTGTTACACCACAAAACTGTTACATAAAACTCATAACTAAACTGTTACAAAGTACACTAACACCCATAAACTTCCTATTAACCCCTAAACCGAGGTGCTCCCGCATCCCAAACACTATTTTTAAGTTATTAACCCATAATCTGCCACTCCTGACATCGCCGCCACTAATAACATTTATTAACCCCTATTCCCCTGCACCCCAACATCGCTCACACTATGATAAATCTATTAACCCCTATTCCGCTGCTCCCCGACATCGCCACCACTAAATAAAGTTATTAACCCCTAAACCTCTGGCCTCCAACATCACTACCACTAAATAAACCTATTAACCCCTAACCCCCCACATTGCAACAACCTAAATTAAACTTTTAACCCCTAAACCTAACCCTAACGTAACCCTAACCCTAACACCCCCTAACTTTAACATAATTATAATAGTGCAAAATTAAAGTTACAGTTATTAACTAAATAATACCTATTTAAAACTAAATACATACTTACCTGTGAAATAAAACCATATAACTGATAGTTATATTGTAGCTTGCTTAGGTTTTATTTTTATTTCACAGGTAAGTTTGTACAGTATTTAGTTTAACTAGGTAGACTAGACTAGTTAGTAAATAGTTATTAACTAATTAGTTAAAATAAATACAAACTTACCTGTCAAATAAAACCTAAGCTGCCTTACACTAGGTTTTATTTCACAAGTAAGTATGTATTTAGTTTTAAATAGGTATTATTTAGTTAATAATTGTAACTTTAATTTAGCTCTATTTTAATTATGTTAAAGTTAGGGGGTGTTAGGTTTAGGGTTAGGTTTAGGGTTCCGGTTAGATTTAGGGTTAGGTTTAGGGTTTAATAGTTTAATTTAGGTTGTTGCGATGTGGGGGCTGGCGGTTTAGGGGTTAATAGGTTTATTTAGTGGTAGTGATGTGGGAGGCTAGAGGTTTAGGGGTTAATAGCGTTATTTAGTGGCTGCGATGTCGGGGAGTGGCGGAATAGGGGTTAATAGAATTATTATAGTGTGGGCGATGTTGGGGTGCAGGGGAATAGCGGTTGATAACTTTAGTATAGTGGCAGCAATATCGGGAGTGGCAGATTAGGGGTTAATAGATTTATTTAGGTGGCCCGCTATCTCCATTGATGTCTATGGGGAAAGCGTGCACGAGCACGTCAAAACAGCGGTTATATTTTATGCAGTATGGAGCTTAAAACCACCTTATCGCACGCACAAGCCGGCTGTTTCAAAACTTGTAATGACTGCGCTATAGAGGGTTAAATAACGCAACTTTTGTTGCATTCGTTAAATTCCCTATAGCGCGCAAAACTCATAATCTACCTGTATGAGACACATAATAGTGATAAATATATATCACTAAATTGCCAAAATGTCAAATTAAAATAAACAGGAATGTGGTAGATCCACTGGCAGCTAAGATTCGACAATGTGAAAATGTTCATGGCCTGTTGATCCAGGACACACTGTATGGAGTGTCCTTATTTGCAGATGACCTGACCTTATTTATTTCGGATCCCGAACACTCATTATCACAAGTTTTTGATATTTTAAACGAATACGGAAATTTGACATATAATAAGCTCAATTACTGTATAACAAAACGGAAGCATTAGCGTTGAATATTCACCCCATTCAATTATAGTTTTTAAAAACAACCTATCCTTTTAAATGGTCTAATTCCCAGCTAAAACATTTTGGGGTTATTCTTTCCCAAGATCCTAAGCATGTCATACAGGCAAATTATGAACCCTTATTGAATGAGTTTTGAACCTGAATAAGTAAATGGTCATCTTTGGAGGTGTCCTGGATTGGAAGGGTCCAAGCCTTGAAAATGATGTTGCTTCCTAAACTGACAGGAAAACCCCTCTATAAAGCATTAACCATCAATTACAGGATGCTCCTGAACTCCCCCTCTTTTACAAAATCATATCACACTTGGGCATGGGAGAGAGAAATGGGATCTGGTCACATAGAATCAGACTGGCAGAAAGCTATAGTGGCTACAAAAGACTCTGGAGCCTATTAAATCAAGCTCCGTATGGAGCTTGAAGGCCTGTGTTTCTGGCACGCCTTCAGGCTCTCCAGAAACACCAGTTATGAAGCAGCGGTCTAAAGACTGCTTCTCCATAACCTGTCCACCTGCTCTGAGGAGGCGGACAGACATTGCGGGATATCAACCCGATCGAATACGATTGGGTTGATTGACACCCCCTGCTAGCGGCCGCAAATCTGCAGGGGGCGGCGTTACACCAGCAGTTCACAAGAGCTGCTGGAGCAATGTTGAATTCAGTGATGTCTGTCGGACATGATCCGCTG
Source organism: Bombina bombina (assembly GCF_027579735.1). Taxonomy (NCBI): domain Eukaryota; kingdom Metazoa; phylum Chordata; class Amphibia; order Anura; family Bombinatoridae; genus Bombina; species Bombina bombina. The sequence continues at coordinate 544,545,907 of NC_069499.1, forward strand.
ATCGGATCATGTCGGACAGAGGGTTGATAAATCAGCCCCTCTGGCTTAAAATAGGGGGACTCCTGCGACAGCTGGGATTGGTTCAGAGACTTACGGTTGTTATGGCCCTCTTTCACCTAAGAATTGGATAGATTACGCAAACCTCCAAAAACTTTATGTATTCTAATTTTGCTTGCCACAAAACTGGTCATATCTGAAAATGGTGTCAGAGACTGTGATTTACTTACTAAATATGGAGGAATACTCTTTGAGAGCTGAGGATAGACTCAGACATCACTGTTTAGTGTGGATAGCGTGGGATGAATGGGAAAGAAGGCAGAAACCCAACATTATCTCCCCATAGCTCTTCATATACATACTAATCAAGCTATTTGTTCTCCCCGCTTAGGGTTCCCCACCCCCCTTTTTTTTTCTTCTTCTTCTCTCTGCCCCCTTATTTCTGTTCCTACTCTCTCTTTTTCCTCTCTGCTAGTATCCTGGACATGAACATTCAGAATTTTTGCAGAGATAATGAGATGTGTTTATGTGTTATATACAACTGGGAAAGGTCTCAGTGTACCATATGCTTATCCATGGACATCTTGCACCTCTAACTCGTGGAAATGTGAGATCAGAAGATACAGAGTCTAGAGAAAAAACAAAAGGAGGATACACAGCACTTCCAGGAATGATTCCTTTGTTTTTTTTCTTTCTTTTTTTTTTACTTATTAAAAAGAACATGGACTCGTTATTTGCCATACGCGTGGCGCAAGTTCTAATCATACAGTGCTATTTGTACTTTTCATCTGACTGATGTGCTGATTGTTTATACTTGTTTTGACTGTACTGTCAATTGGATGCTAATTTGATTTATTACTCACTAAAAAAATTTATATTTTTTAAAAAAAACCACAGGAACCCAATTTGTCCCTGTTCCTCCACCTAACTAGTAGAAAGAAAAAGCCTGTATAGGCAAAACTAGACAGGTAGAGGAAACTTGTGGCTTCTACTAATTGTGCATCAGGTTACGATAACACAGTATACTTTGTCTAATTGGTCATTTGAGTTTTGTGTTGTATCTAATACCATAGATATGATATTTACTTGCAATATGTACACAGATCAGTTAATATATGTGTTTTATTTACCCATATAAGTGCATTTATACATCTATATCATTCTGAGTTTTTAATTAACCCCATTACTTTTAATAACAATTTCAATAAAGTTGTTTATAAGTATTTTTCCCCTTGTGATATACATTTTAAATTTAGTGCTTACAAGTTATCAATTTTTCAGAATATTCATATAATAATAAATAAATCTACTGCTCATTTGACATTCAGAGTAAGTGCATTGTCTTGTTATTATGCATTCGTTGACAATGCAATTCTACTGTATTTAATGTTTTTGTTTTTTTAACAAAGTAAACGGAAAAACACAATTATAAAGGATTTTTTGTTGTTGTTTTATTTGCCATTGCCAAAATGAGTTAATATCTAACAAGATGCCTTATTTCTTAAAATATTACTCTTTTTTAGATTAGGTCCTGGCACAGCAATTGCGTTGATCAGCCTCAAACTAGTGTCAGGATGATTCAGATGGTCTCTTTTCCCTTGAGTTGGAATAACAATGTACTTGTGTTTCTCCGTGGTATTTCTAAAATGTTGGTATTGGAAGATGGAACAAAGATCTAAAATCCCAGCCTCATAGTAGGTTGTTGACAAAGATTTAAACAGATTATTTGTCTTTTTCTTCTCAGTCAAGCCAGATGAAAGAGGCTCCATGAGCAACTTTACTAGATCTTTCTTGAAATTTTTCCAATTGTTCTCCTGCAGGAAGAGTTGGCATAGGACGTCATCACTAAATTGACAAAGAAATAATCATTATCCCAACCTTAAAAAAAGCATTGGATTTTGGATGTGTAACTTGAAATATGAGGGGAAAAGCTTTGGTTGAAGGGTAATAGTTTGATACGTCTCAGAATCAAAGGGATTGGGGGGGGGATGTGGCTATTCTAGAGCTAGTGATTATTATATTATCATTTTTATCTTTCACTTATTTCATTGTTGAATATATTATAAATATGTTAAATTATATAAATTATGCATAAAAGGAAAACAAGTATATGGTTGTGATATATACACCCTCAAAATGCCTTAAAATTGTTGATATGAGGAATGAAGGTACAAATGTATTAGTACTTTGGTAGATTTATTATCCCAACAGCAATTTGAGCTGAAAACAGACTGCGATAACTTGGCTAAGGGCTAAAAACAATGTACACCAAACAAAAACATAAATACATTAAAACAAATGGTTACACTAATATATACACTACTTGATAAAAATTATTTATATAAATATTAATTAAAATATTTTATAAGGGTTAAAAAGAATATGGTATATGACAAGATGTTTTACTGGAAAGGGCTATATTGTATTTATATGTCTAAATATGTGTATGGGTATGAGTGTGTGTATACAGTGCCCTCCACTAATATTGGTACCCTTGGTAAATAATTGTCTTTATTGTTTAAACTTTTGATCTTTTGTTAAAAAAATACACAAAAATACTCTGCTCTCATGGTTATGAAACAATTGCAAACACAACACAGGTTTATCCCACAAAAATCTTTGTTAAATATATGTGGCACAATTGTTGGCACCCATATGCATTCATATGAGAAAAATATATTTAACGTATATTCCTATTGATATTTTACATTTTAGTATACCTGGGTGACTTGGAACAGGACATTTTTCAACCATGACTTTTTGTTTCACAGGGGAATAAATATGAGGTAACACATAGGGCAAATTACCTTAGTAATTCATCACAATGGGTAAGACCAAAGAATATATCTGTGATGTGCGGCAAAATGTTGTTGAGCTTCACAAAATATGAAGTGGCTATAATAAAATAACAAAAGTATGAATATTCCCATTTGAACCATCAGTCCAATAAGTAAGAAGTTCCAGTCAACTGGAAATGTTATTAATCAGAAATCCAAAGTGAAAAAAAAGCACAACAAGCCCTTTTCAGTTCGGATTTCTATACATTTTGTGGCGTGTATGCAGACACGCTGAAGAAAGCAGCCATTGCCAGTCTTGGGAATTATTTCCCTGCCCACTCTCCATTGAGCCTAGAAGATTACTTGAGAAACAATAGACTCTTTTTGTGTGCTCCATTGTGCAGGTTCGTGTTGAATGTTATTCATCAAGCTGGAAGAGGACGTGTGTCTATATTGTCTCAATTTACTGTAAAGAGGATGGTTTGAGTGGCCAAAATATCTCCAAGGATCACAGCTGGTGAATTGCAGAAGTTAGTTGTGTCTTGGGGTCAGAAAGTCTCCAAAACTAAAATCCAACGTTCACCTACATCACCACGAGTTGTTTGGAAGTGCTTCAAGAAAAAAAAAACTCTACTCTCATCCAAAAACAAACTCAAACATCTTCAGTTTTCCAGACACTACTGGACACTACTGGAACTTCAAATGGTTCTATGGTCAGATGAAACCAAAATAGAGCTTTTTTGGCAATAAACACCAGAGGTGGGTTTGGCACACACAGAGAGGTAGCCATATGGAAAAGTACCTCATGCCTGCGCTTAAATATGGTGGTGGCTCTTTAATATTTAGGGGCTGTTTTTCTGTCAGGGGACCTGGGCATTTTGTAAGGATAAATGGCATCACTAGATATTAAATGAACATCTGACTGCCTCTGCCAGAAAGCTTAAAATGGGCCATGGTTTACATCAAAATCAACACAAAAATGGTTTACTGACCACAAAATCAAGGTTCTGCCATGGCCATCCCAGTCCCCTGACTTGAACCCCATAGATAACCACCAGCATCAACCTTGAATTTTGAAGGATCTGGAGAGATTCTGTATGGAGGAATGGTCTCATATCCCTTGCCATGCTTTCTTCAAACTCATTAGGCATTATAGGAGGAAACTCAGAGCTGTTATCTTGGCAAAGGGAGGTATTGACTAAAATTGTGGCACACCTATTTAACAAAGATTTTTTTGGGATAAATCTGTGTTGTGTTTGCAATTGTTTGAAATCCATGAGAGCAGAGTATTTTGTGCATTTTTAAAAAACAAAACAAAACAAACCAAAAGCTTAAACAATTAAGACAATTTTTCACAACCTTCTTTACTCATATTTACCAAGGGTACCAATATTAGTGAATGGCACTGTTTGTGTGTGTGTGTGTATATATATATATACTCTGTGAAAAGCATTACTGGGCTAAAAAGTTGCACCCAGGTGGTAAATCGCCATAGAACAGGCTAACAATGCTATTGAGCCAGTTGTTGGTTCCTGTGAGTGCACTTCTCTCTCTCTCTCTCTCTCTCTCTCTCTCTCTCTATATATATATATATATATATATAAATATATATATGTGTAAATATATATATATGTGTATATATATATGTGTAAATATATATATATATATATATATATATATATATATATATATATATATATATATAATTTTCACAGTATAAGTTGTCTGAGGAAGGGGAAGGTTGTTCCCCGAAACGTCACTAATAAATACACAGATGAAGAGTAAGTGCTGGGCCATTGTGTATATATATATTATTTATTTATTTATTATCGGTTATTTGTAGAGCGCCAACAGATTCCGCAGCGCTATAAACAAAGGCGGAGTACAACAAAACAATTATAGGGATCAAATGGGTAGAGGGCCCTGCCAAGAGTTGCACTGCTGTAGTCAGCTCTTAAGAAGGTGATCAACAAACAGCTGGACTCTTAGGCTTACATGCTAAGGGGGTTCAGGGGATAGCAATGGAGGAGAGGAACTGGTATAAAGAAAGGTTAGCATAGGTTGTATGCATCCCTGAACAGTAGAGTCTTTAGGGAGCACTTGAAGCTTTTAAAACTAGAAGAGAGTCTTGTGGAGCGAGGCAGAGAGTTCCACAAGATGGGGGCCAGTCTGGAGAAGTCCTGTAAACGGGAGTGTGATGAGGTGACAAGAGAGGAGGAGAGTAGGAGGTCGTGAGCAGAGCTAAGGGGACGGGAGGAAGAGTATCTGGAGACAAGGTCTGAGATATAGGGGAGAGTAGTGCAGTTGAGGGCTTTGTATGTCAGAATGAGAATTTTGTGTTTGATCCTAGAGGCAAGAGGAAGCCAGTGAAGGGATTGACAGAGAGGTGCAGCAGATGAAGAGCGACGTGTAAGGAAGATGAGTCTGGCAGAGGCATTCGTTATGGATTGTAAAAAAGCTAGGTGGCAGGTGGGGAGACCAGAGAGGACAGAGTTGCAGTAATCGAGGCGGGAGAAAATGAGAGAGTGGATTAAAATCTTAGTTGTGTCTTGTGTAAGGAAGTGTCTAATTTTAGAGATGTTTTTAAGGTGGAAGCGGCAGGCTTTAGCCAATGACTGAATGTGAGGAGTGAAAGAAAGATCTGAGTCAAATGTGACCCCGAGACATCGGGCATGCAGGGTAGGGGTAATGATGGAGTTGTCAACAGTTATAGAGAGATTGGGGGTGGAGAGTTTAGAAGAAGGGGAGAAAATAAGGAGCTCAGTTTTGGAGAGATTTAGCTTGAGGTAGTGAGAGGACATCCAGTTGGAGATGTGAGAAAGACAGTTAGTGACACGGGTTAGCAAGGAAGGAGAAAGGTCTGGTGCAGTGAAGTAGATTTTGGTGTCATCGGCATACAAATGATATTGTAAACCGTGGGACTTTATTAGGGAACCTAGTGATGACTTGTAGATTGAGAAGAGAAGGGGACTGAGGACAGAGCCTTGTGGTACTCCGACAGAAAGTGGTGACGGGGCAGAGGAGGCCCCAGAGAAACACTAAAGGTATGGTTTTGACAGGTAGGAAGAGAGCCACGAGAGGGCTGTGTCACATATGCCGAAGGATTGGAGGGTTTGGAGTAAAAGAGGGTGGTCAACAGTGTCAAAGGCTGTGGACAGATCAAGGAGGATAAGCAGAGAGAAGTGGCCTTTTGATTTTGCTGTAAGTCGGTCGTTGGTAACCTTAACAATTGCTGTCTCTGTGGAGTGATGGGGACGAAATCCAGATTGCAATGGGTCAAGGAGGGAGTTTATTGTAAGGAAATGGGATAGGCATGCATAAGCTAGTTTTTCGAGAAGCTTTGATGCAAGAGGGAGGAGGGAAATAGGGCGGTAGTTGGATGGGGAGGTAGGATCAAGGGAAGGTTTTTTTTTGTTTTTTGTTTTTTTAAATAAATTTTTTATTGAAGTTTCAACAAACAATGAAATACAAAATACAACATGTGTCCATGCATTAGATTGACGTCTGAGTATAGCATACAGAGATTAAACATATGGGTTATCCATGTGACTAGTGAGAGAGTAACTGTTCCAGACAGCGAATTGAGTGAAGAGTTTTGAGGCTTACAAGGTTGATCATAACAATAACAATAATAAAAGGTTAGCCGTAACCAATATGAACCCATGCTACGTCAAGAGAGGTATCAAATATAAGTCTGGACAAACAATGATGAGACTTCATTTTATATTTTAGTAGTTGGAGTCTAGTCTCCTCCTCTATAAGATGAGTAAGGTAGGGATTCCTGTCTTGATGAGGGGAGTTAGTATTAAGAATGACCATAAGAAGGTCAAAGAGAACGTGAAAGAAGAGGGGTTGCAGTGGGCCAGAGCCACTTGAATTATGGAGGGGAGGGGAGGGGGAGGAAAAAGCAGGGAGGTCGGAGCTTATTGTGATGGGGCAACAGGGTGAGTTTGTTTATGGGACTATATAAGCTATTAATGTACTAAGTTGTCTATGGGTCCCAGAGAGAATAGGGTTAGCTTAATGGAGACGCTATTAAAAAGGCAACATTATTAGCTGTAAAGAATATGCACGGGCCTAACTAAGGATGTATTGTGGTGCGAGCTAAAAATATGAAGTATTGGTATCCTACAGCGCTGCGTTTGGTGACCTTTTGCTCCTGTCTAATGTGGGTCCCCCAAGTGCCCACAGAGTTAATAGAATATGAACGAGTAAATAGATAGGAGCGCCAAAAAATAGGCAGGGTCTTATGTGATTAATAATTGTAGTTTTGATGCTAGACCCTGGGTTAGGATAGCATATATTGGGTGTTTAGAAAAAATTCCTATGTGGAATCATGTGTTATAAGGATAGATTTAGAAATTAGGTATGATGTATTTAACAAAGAATATTTATTACGATTTGCACAAAATATCGTATAATTAAAACAACCGGGTGCAATTCACAGAATATTATATAGTTAAAACAATTAAGTACATGGATCCATGTTAATAAAATCCTATTACATATAAATGTGTCCTAAAAGCTGATTTAAAAACGAATATGGCTGTCTGAATATAAAGTATTGTGAGTCTCACATATACAGTATGATGGTGAGGTCTTACTGGTGAGTGACCTCCCTAGTATCGTAAACACAACAATTGTGATGAAAAAAGTGCAATAATACCAGTATACCAAGAAATTTGAATGAGAAGAAGTAAACGTTGTGATCAAAAAATATATATAAAAGTATTTAAAAACAGTCTCCAAAAAATGAGATCTACAAAAACAGTTATAGTTAGCATGTGAATAAATTAGGATGTGATCTACAAAAACATATATGTGTATGTCAAAACAAATCTATTTCATAAGAATATTGGAAAAACTGATGAAAAAAACTTTTGTGAACAACAAGTGTGTAATCAAACTAGTTGGTGTGATTAGAAAGTCATTAAAAAGTCATTGTTGGAGGTGTGGAGGTTCCTGAAATTCAGTCCGTTTGGTATAATGGTCCTTTGGAGATCCTTTATTTGTAATCCTAAAAAGCATTAGAAGTCCTGAAAAATGTTTGAAGATCCAAAGTGTAAAAATATAAAAATATACAAAATGTGTAAAAGTGTGATCGATGTGTAGAAAAAATAAAAATGGTAAAAAAATGGTGAAAGAAGATAAGGATACTCTGGAAATTTCTCAAGACCTATTTATTTATTTATAGGTCTTGAGAAATTTCCAGAGTTTTGACATACACATATATGTTTTTGTAGATCACATCCTAATTTATTCACATGCTAACTATAACTGTTTTTGTAGATCTCATTTTTTGGAGACTGTTTTTAAATACTTTTATATATATTTTTTGATCACAACGTTTACTTCTTCTCATTCAAATTTCTTGGTATACTGGTATTATTGCACTTTTTTCATCACAATTGTTGTGTTTACGATACTAGGGAGGTCACTCACCAGTACGACCTCACCATCATACTGTATATGTGAGACTCACAATACTTTATATTCAGACAGCCATATTCGTTTTTAAATCAGCTTTTAGGACACATTTATATGTAATAGGATTTTATTAACATGGATCCATGTACTTAATTGTTTTAACTATATAATATTCTGTGAATTGTACCCGGTTGTTTTAATTATACGATATTTTGTGCAAATCGTAATAAATATTCTTTGTTAAATACATCATACCTAATTTCTAAATCTATCCTTATAACACATGATTCCACATAGGAATTTTTTCTAAACACCCAATATATGCTATCCTAACCCAGGGTCTAGCATCAAAACTACAATTATTAATCACATAAGACCCTGCCTATTTTTTGGCGCTCCTATCTATTTACTCGTTCATGAGCTAAAAATATGAGTCAGATTAAAGGCCAGTGTGATGTTACAGTAGCCAGGCTTATAACCCTTAAGTTTTGTGGATAGGTGAAGTAAGAAGGGAAGGTTTTTTGAGGATAGGTGTGACCAGTGCATGTTTCAGCGATGAGGGAAATATACCGGTGCTGAGGGAGAGGTTGAAAGTGTGTGTGAGTATAGGGGTAAGGGTGGCAGAGAAGGAGGGGAGTAGCTGTGAGGGGATAGGGTCAAGGGGACAGGTAGTGAGGTGAGAGCGCAGCATAAGTGCCGAAACTTCTTCCTCAGTAACAGGGGAGAATGAGCTAAGTTTAAGGTTATGTGGGTGTTTGAGAGCATTTGAGGGGGTGAGAGAATGGAATTATGTTGAGAGCTGAGCATGGAGTCGATTTTGTTATTGAAGTGGTTGGCAAAGTCTTGAGCTGACAGAGAAGTTGTATTAGGAGGTGGGGGAGGGCGGAGAAGAGTATTGAAAGTGGAGAACAAACGTTTTGGGTTTGAAGAAAGATTAGAGATAAGAGTAGAGAAGTAGTGTTGCTTATGGAAATTAAGGGCAGAGCAGTAGGAGTTCAAGATAAATTTGTAATGTTGAAAATCAGCTGAACTCCTAGATTTTCTCCAGTGCCGCCCAGCAGTATGGGAACATCTGCGTATATATATATATATATATATATATATATATATATATATAAAAACAGTTTTAGTGGTTAACTTTTTGCATGCATCAGGTAGCGCTGGTATTACCAGTTGAAAGTGAAAATGTTGTGCACAAACATAACTCGACGCAAACGTTCATGACATAAAGTGTAGGTGAAACCCTTTTGTTTAGTTTATTTAGACCAACATTTTTTTCTCAGCCCAAACTCTTAACGCAAACTTTCAAGTGGCGTAAAAATTTTGAGAGTAAAATTCAATTGTGTTAGAGTGATTGCATTTACTTTCAACCTGTAATATGAGCAAACTTTTGCTCTCAGTGGGGTCCATTGAAAGTATAGGGAATGCAAATTATCGCAAATTAGCGCTAACGAATTTGTGGTCATTTAAACACCGTTCCATTTGTAATATAGAGTCGAGCACAAAAATACCACAATCTCGCAATCATGTTTGCTCTTCTCGCACAAACGATTGTGCTCCATCTGTACAAAAAATGTTTCAGATATATATGTAGTAATATATATTTAAAATTATAAAGATCATTTTCTTTTAAGTGAAGAACATTGCAATGTAAAATATTTATAACTACCTTCGGGTTTTGCATTGTCAGTCTAATGAGGTGCCGGCTTAGTGCATGAGCAATAAGTGTTAGTTTTTTTTAAAAGCATGCTCCATTGAAGTCAATGGTTTGAAGATTTTGACATGGTCACGATATCCGAAGTCCAGCTGTTAGAGTGTGTCGGCTTTCACTCTTGCACAAACTATTACTTTCAGCTTGTAATATGAGCGCTAAAAAAAGTTTACTATCAGCTGTATTTGCAGACAAGCGGAAAAAAAAGTTATTGCGACACTTGTAATCAGGTCCAATAAATTATGTAGTTAAAAATATCAATTGTGACGAACCAAGGTTATCCAACCCTGCACCAGTCACTTATTTGGCACAGAAAGGGGTTTCAGCCCCCTTTTCTGTCACCTATAGCTCAAATGCTGCCACCACTTAAAATTTATTAAAGGGAAAATCTTAAGGAAAACCCCAGACTTTACACATTAACTCTAGAAATACAATTTAGCAGAAAATAACCTAAAATTATACAGTTCTAATATTCCAGTCTCTTTCAGTAAAGTGGTTCAATTATTAGACAAAGGCCAAACTTAATAAAGGAATTATTTATTATGCCAAAAATATTATGCACAATGCATTAATAATAAAAAGTTGTTACAAATAAAATTACACACGCAAACAGTGTTTTAAAATAAAAAGGAGAAAAACAGAATTGAATACTTTACTAGCTTCAAGATCTGCGCCAGGGGAATGGCAAGAAAATGATGGCTCCTTACTTCTGTACAGCAGCTCCCCTTGTAAGAATGACAATCTTATTGTTAAAAAATAAGATTCTTAAACCTACTTCTCAGAGATCATGTTGCTTAACCACACCCTCCTGGGCGGGCTAAGAAACCCCACTGTCTTTACAACCTTCAATAGACTAAATTTCTTGCCTGAATTTATACAATCCATTATCATTCCTGCTAGGTAAGAAATTTCTATATTTACATATTTAGAACCTCTCAGTTTTATTGGGAGAACCAGTTTGATATCAAATAGGTTGTCATATTTACCTGCCGTTAAGGTTATAACACTTTTAACCAACATATGTACATAATATACCAATGTCCTGTCAGTGACCTGGTCAGTTTTTGTAATGAAGGGCCTGTTTTGCATCATGCATTCTATTGACAGCTTAAGCCATAAACTTTATCCTGTGTATCTCTGTGACTAAGAGCTTCAGTGATTTTATGACTCAATGCATACACACTAGCATTTGGTGGCTAGTTAGAGGGTTCTGGCACTTCAAAGAAAATACAAACACAATTCTTCTTGAAAACAAATAACTGTTTTGAGTGCACGCTACACAAAGTTAACTCCTTAGGAGCTGAATCCTGAGATATTTGTGACACCTCCCTCAATAAGAGACGCAAAAGGGGGTGGCTACAAGCCACTCCCGATGCGTGTCAAAGGGGACACTCTTCCTGGCGTGACAGACCATCAGCATTACCATGCGTACTGCCCTTTTTATGTTGTATGGTAAACTCATGTTGTTGTAGAGCTAGGCTCCACCTGAGGAGTTTACCATTTGAGCCAGCTACCCTATGTAACCAGTGTAAGGGATTGTGGTCAGTTATCACTGTAAACTGGCGTCCATACAGATAAGGCTGTAGCTTTTGCAAGGCCCAAACTACAGCAAGGCACTCTTTTTCCACAGTGGCATATGCCACTTCTCGCGGGAGTAATTTCCTGCTGAGGTACACAATGGGGTGCTCCTCACCTTTCTTATCCACCTGACTCAGCACAGCCCCTAGCCCATAGTTAGAAGCATCCGTTTGCACTATGAATCTCCTGTGGAAATCAGGGGCCTGTAGTACAGGGGAGGCCGTAAGGGCAATTTTCAGTAAATTAAAAGCCCTGTCACACTCAGGGGTCCATTTGACTGTGAGAGGTAGGCTTTTCTTTGTAAGGTCTGTTAGGGGTTTGGCTATGGTACTATAGTGTGGCACAAACTTTCTATAGTACCCTGCGGTACCCAGGAAGGACATAACCTGTTTCTTTGTCTTAGGGGTGGGCCAGGCCATTATGGCTTCAGTTTTACTGGGCTCGGGGCGCAGTACCCCTCCTTCCACCAGGTGACCCAAGTACTGGACCTCCCCCATGCCCAGCTGACACTTATCTGGTTTTATAGTTAGCCCAGCAGTGGCTATTCGGTCCAATACACTGGCTAAATGTGTGAGGTGTTCCTCCCAGGTATCACTGAACACTGCAATATCATCCAGGTATGCAACAGCTTGCCCCTCTAGCCCCTCCAATAAGTGGTTAACTAGCCGCTGGAATGTGGCAGGGGCATTTTTCATCCCAAAGGGCATCACTTGGAACTCATATAACCCAAAAGGAGTGATAAAGGCAGATCTCTCTTGTGCTTCTGGGGTCATAGGGATCTGCCAGTATCCCCTGCTGAGATCCATGATACTCAGATACTTGGCCCCTGCTAGCCTGTCCAGTAGCTCATCTATGCGAGGCATAGGATAAGCATCAAATTCAGTCACCAAGTTTAGCTTTCTGTAATCTACACAGAACCTAGTGGTTTTGTCCTTTTTGGGGACTAGTACCACTGGGGAGGCCCAGGGGCTGTGGGACTTACAAATCACTCCAAGCTCTAGCATCTCCTCTATCTCCCTTTTTATGTCAGCACTGACCTGCAAGGATACCCTGTAAGCTGTTTGTCTGAGGGGATGGTGATTCCCAGTATCTACATGATGTGTGACTAGGTGTGTCCTGCCAGGCTTCCCTGTGAACATGCTGTAGTAAGGCCTAAGCACCTCAGACAGCTGATGCCGCTGATCCCCAGTTAAGTGGGCACTAATCTGGGCAGCTTCTAGGGTGTTGTTTTTCCTGGTGGGGGCCAGTAAATCAACAAGAGGGTCTGTCTCATGCTCTACCCCAGGCAAACTACACACAGTTAACACGGTGGGTTCTCTGTCATAATAAGCTTTTATCATATTTATATGATAGATTTTTTGCCTTTTACCCTCCTCATCCAGAGACACCACATAGTTCACATCATTCATCCTCTTTAGGATAGTAAATGGACCCTCCCAGGCAGCCTGTAGTTTGTTCTGTCTCATGGGTATTAAAACAAGCACTTTCTGTCCCACATCATACACTCTCTCTCTGGCATTCCGGTCATACCACTGCTTCTGCTTAGACTGGGCAGCCTTTAGGTTTTCCTGTACCTCCCCCACTAGGCTATGCATTCTGTCCCTGAACCTTATCACATAGTCTACTACTGAGGTCTCTTGAGCACTCAATTTCCCTTCCCATCCCTCCCTGATCAGATCAAGGGGGCCACGCACTCTGCGTCCATATAGGAGTTCAAAGGGGGAGAAACCAGTGGATTCCTGGGGCACCTCTCTATAAGCAAATAGGAGGTGTGGCAGGTAATGCTCCCAGTCCTTTCCCTGTGACTCCACAAAGGTTTTAAGCATCTGCTTCAGGGTTCCATTAAACCTTTCACACAAGCCATTGGTCTGGGGGTGGTATGGGCTAGTCACTAGGTGTTCTACCTGCACCTTTTTACATAGACTCTGCATCAGGCCAGACATAAATTGCGTGCCCTGATCAGTTAGCATTTCTTTAGGGAAACCTACCCTTGCAAAGATACCCAATAAAGCATCAGCCACTTTATCAGCTCTGATAGATGACAGGGCCACTGCCTCTGGGTAGCGGGTCGCATAATCCACTACAGTCAGAATGAATCTTTTCCCTGAACTGCTGGGGATAGCTAGGGGCCCTACTATATCCACAGCCACCCTCTCAAAGGGCTCAGTCACTATGGGGAGGGGAATTAAAGGGGCACGTCCCACCTCTCCAGGTTTCCCCACTTTCTGACATGCAGGACAGGAGCGACAATAATTAGCAACATCAGTACCCATCCCCGGCCAATAAAAGTGATGGGACAACCGGGCTTTGGTTCTCTGTACCCCTAGATGTCCTGCCATAGGAATTTCATGGGCCACTCTCAACAGTTGCGCTCTAAACCGTTTAGGTACCACTAACTGTCTCTCAGCTAGCCAGGGATCCTGTCCCTTCACTGGAATGGACTCCCGGTACAACCTCCCTTTATCCCAGTACACTCTCTCTTTATCAGAGTCAGCAGGCAGCTGCCTAGCTAGGTCCCTGATCTTCTCTAGTGTGGGATCGGTCCCCTGGGCCTGCTGAAAATCCTGACTCTGACCAATTATTAGTGACTGTGCTGTTTGAGGCCCCCCACCTTCCTTATCAGTGTTATCCCCTGGGTCCTCAGGCTGAAGCACCCCCTGCTCCCTAATCTGGGCAGACTGCTGTCGGGTCACCACTGATACAGAGGGGCCCTCCCCCTCTGGCACTACTTCTACACACTTTTGGTACTTAGGGATGATTGGTTCACACACCAACAGACTGTCATTCTCATTCAGCTCTCTCTCTCTGTCAGTGCATCCTCCCATATTTTCACAGGGCACTACAGACATGTCTGGTTCAGGTAAAGGCTGCGTCACACACACACCCTGCCCCCCCTCCCCTTCAGCACATATCTGAGCATAGTTACACATGGTCTCTTGTACATTAGGACCCTTATCTTGTTTACCTAGGTCACAGGTATCATGATCAGGTATATACTGTGACAATAATCTACCCAAATCAGTACCAAGCAATACATTTGTAGGAATATTATCTGACACTCCCACATCTCTTAACCCTCTTCCGGCTCCCCAATCTAGATATACTCGTGCCACTCTTTCCAGGGATAATGTCCTCCGAGCTAACTAGCTCTGGACGTACAATAGTCACTTCTGCACCCGTGTCTCTTAGCCCTAATGTTACCTTATCTCCAATAGTCACAGGTTGTAGGTTCTCATTGGTACTTTCCTCTGGCCGGGTTACAAACAAAACAGAAGATGATAATCCTGAGGAGCGGCCTCCTCCTGCTGATGCTGAAGGTTTCTTCCTCTCTGGGCAGTTAGTGCTGATGTGACCCATTTTTTGACAAGCAAAACACTTGCGAGTATCTCCCTGCCCAGATGCAGCACCCGCCCCTCCTTTCCCAGAGGGAGCAGACACACTGGATAAAGGCACAGCAGGTTTTGTGAAGGGGGGTCGTGCAGCAGCTCCTTTACAGGTGGATCCCCCTTTAGAAAAGGATTTCCTCCCATTCTCTGGAGACCTGTTAGCTGTGTAAAAATCAGCCAGCTCGCCAGCTTCCAATGCTGTTATGGGCTTCCGATCTAAAACCCATTCTTGAACTCCGGCTGGGCACAGCTGCATAAATTGCTCCTTCACCATCAAATCTTCCAGCTCCTCCATTGTGGCAACTTTTAATCCTCTGACCCACTGTTTAAAGGCTGTCATCAAGTTCCCAACAGCTGTAATATAGCTCTCTGACAAACCTTTCTGCAGGGAACGGAATTTCTTTCGGTAAACTTCAGGAGTAAGATTGTATCTCCTCTGCAGTGCAGCTTTAATGGAATCATAGTCCTGATCAAACTCTGGGGGTAGTTCAGCAAACGCCTCCAGTGCAGGACCTTTCAGGCCAGGGGTAAGGTACTTGGCCCACTGCTCCCTTGGCAACTGGAACTGTCTGCAAACTTTCTCAAAGCTACGCAGGAATACATCCACATCTCCATCTTTCTCCAGGGTGGGAAAGTTCTCTGCACGCACTCTGGGAGCAGGTAGGTCTCTAGGTTCACCAACAACAGGTGAGACCATCCCTCTCTCCAACCGTGCAAGCTGTAGCTGATACTCTCTCTCTGCCTGTCGTTCAGCAGCCTGTCTTTCAGCTGCCAGAGCCTCTCTCTCAGCTGCCAGAGACACCTGTCTCTCAGCCACAGCAGCTTGTCGTTCAGCAGCCCGTCTTTCATAAAACTTTGTAATCAGTTCCATGCGCAAACTTGCATCCACTGAGCCCATATGTTTAAGAACAGTTTGCAAATAACAGTCCAAGGGATCCCCAGATTCTGATGAATCGCTGCCCCCAGCTGCAGACATCTCTCCTGAGACCTCAACTGGTGTGATTTGGCTGTTATCATATTCAACAAGAGCTTGTATTAGTAAATCTTTGTTCTTTGAACGTGTTGGAATATCCCGCTCCTGGCATAGGAGTATAAGTGCCTCTTTAGATCGCTGCTCGTATGCCTCCATAGCAAAAATAAAATAGAAAAGAACAACAGAGAATAGGGAAGGGGACTGTTTGCAATGTGTCACTATATAATGCACTGAGTTTTAGCCTTTGGAAATTGTAAGAAACAATCTCTTTTAGTACCGGGATTTCCACACTAGCAAATCCACAAGCACTAAAATCTAATAATAAAAAAAAATATCTACACCGCTGCCCACCAATTTGTGACGAACCAAGGTTATCCAACCCTGCACCAGTCACTTATTTGGCACAGAAAGGGTTTTCAGCCCCCTTTTCTGTCACCTATAGCTCAAATGCTGCCACCACTTAAAATTTATTAAAGGGAAAATCTTAAGGAAAACCCCAGACTTTACACATTAACTCTAGAAATACAATTTAGCAGAAAATAACCTAAAATTATACAGTTCTAATATTCCAGTCTCTTTCAGTAAAGTGGTTCAATTATTAGACAAAGGCCAAACTTAATAAAAGAATTATTTATTATGCCAAAAATATTATGCACAATGCATTAATAATAAAAAGTTGTTACAAATAAAATTACACACGCAAACAGTGTTTTAAAATAAAAAGGAGAAAAACAGAATTGAATACTTTACTAGCTTCAAGATCTGCGCCAGGGGAATGGCAAGAAAATGATGGCTCCTTACTTCTGTACAGCAGCTCCCCTTGTAAGAATGACAATCTTATTGTTAAAAAATAAGATTCTTAAACCTACTTCTCAGAGATCATGTTGCTTAACCACACCCTCCTGGGCGGGCTAAGAAACCCCACTGTCTTTACAACCTTCAATAGACTAAATTTCTTGCCTGAATTTATACAATCCATTATCATTCCTGCTAGGTAAGAAATTTCTATATTTACATATTTAGAACCTCTTAGTTTTATTGGGAGAACCAGTTTGATATCAAATATGCCATAGGTTGTCATATTTACCTGCCGTTAAGGTTATAACACTTTTAACCCACATATGTACATAATATACCAATGTCCTGTCAGTGACCTGGTCAGTTTTTGTAATGAAGGGCCTGTTTTGCATCATGCATTCTATTGACAGCTTAAGCCATAAACTTTATCCTGTGTATCTCTGTGACTAAGAGCTTCAGTGATTTTATGACTCAATGCATACACACTAGCATTTGGTGGCTAGTTAGAGGGTTCTGGCACTTCAAAGAAAATACAAACACAATTCTTCTTGAAAACAAATAACTGTTTTGAGTGCACGCTACACAAAGTTAACTCCTTAGGAGCTGAATCCTGAGATATTTGTGACACCAATCAAAACTTTAAAAGGAGAAAGTGAAGTTGGCAGCGCAAATAAATGATAATAATGATAATATGCAAATGTATACAGAGAAAGCTAACTTCACTATAGAACATTTCCCTGACAAATTTTTATATATAGAACCAGGCAAAATATTGCTTGGAAGAAAAATTAGTACTCAATGAAATAAGAAAGCACATTACACAGCAAATTAAACATTTTAGATAAATGTTAGCTAACTGAACATAGTTTGCATGTACAAAACGTTTTAACAAGACATAATTTTAATAGTACTGTTAAAAAAAGGAGAAATAAAGGAGGACTAAAGGAATAAACTACATAATAGAAACAAAATATTCTGGAAATGTCTGGTATGATATGTTTTTGTAAATGTTTTAGTATTAAAAAAAAATACAGTATTGATTTGAGACTGGAAAAATCAACATAAAAATGAAAATAAATAAATAAATAATAAAGAAAAAAACAAATTATGCTTACCTGATAATTTCCTTTTCTTCTGATGGAAAGAGTCCACAGCTGCATTCATTACTTTTGGGAATTAAGAACCTGACCACCAGGAGGAGGCAAAGACAACCCAGCCAAAGGCTTAAATACTCCTCCCACTCCCCTCATCCCCCAGTCAGTGGGGGCTGGTGACTTTTAAAGATGGGGGAGCACTATCCCCGCCCCTCAGATGGCTCCACCCATTTATATATATATATATATATACTGGGTACAAGAGTCCTTATACTGCCCCAGTGACAGGACTCTTGTACCCAGTATATATATATATATATATATATATATATATATATACACATACATACATACACACACATACATACATATATACATATATATATATATATATATATATATATATATATATATATATACATATATATATATATACACACATATATATATATACACACACACATATATATATATATATATACACACACACACATATATATATATACACACACACACATATATATATATATATACATATACATATATATATATATATATATATATATATATATATATATATATATATATAAATAAATAAAAAAAGTTACAAAATATTTGCTTTCAGAAGGACACCTGCAGCATATCTAATTAAAATTTGTGATTAGTTATTTATTGATAGATGTCAAGTTTTTAGGTGACCCAATACAACATTTAGCCCACAGCTCGCCAAAGTGGGTAAACTAATGAACATTCATTCAAGCTCATCAGACACTACACCGGCACACCTCTCCAGCAGCACCAGCTTAATCTCGCTGCTTCCCTCTCAGCACTTCCTCGCTCGTAACCGTGTGTAATGCAGCTGCAATTAGATGCTGCCTGGACTATAGCTATATAACTTTGCACTGCTGCAGCAGCAATGTTTAGAATTTTGGGTAAGAAATTAGAATAAAATTAACGACCACTCCCCAACACAGTTGAACAGGACAGAGCTCTCTTAAAAAAGGTACAAAAAAGATACAAAAAACAACAGAAAATGGTACAAAGTGTAAGATGGAATTAACACTTTAAATAGAAACCAAGAACTAATACTCTCCTTTTAAGTGAGACCGCAGCCTTCTTACAGTCTCTCCTCTATGACTGTCTTAAACGAATGGCAATAGGAAAATAGAGGTTGCTGGTCTGTAGAATAATTTTTCTCTAGATGATGAAGAGAAAAAAGGGCTTGAGGTATATGTAGAAGCCAGAGAACATAAGTGCAGTATACTCACTCCATAAGTTGTAGGAGTTCAGCTGTGGTGTGGTATGCTTCCAGGTAGTGAAATTCCCCAAAGTAAACGTAGGGCTTCAGGATCTGATAAGAGCCTAATGAGACTGCAGACAAATGAAGACTCAAATGACCAAAGGTTATCCAGTAAATAAAGGAAAAACAAAGTAGTAACTTACTCCATCATAGAAAGGAGAATACGGCTTGAGCTATTTGCTTTTATTATTTTTATCTTGCTCTTGATAAAGACTTGTTAAAAGTTGAAACGCATTGAGCTAATAAAACATCTTTTTACCAAAGTTGGAAGATTGTTGATATCCTTCTTTGCTGTGACAAGCCGGATTCTCCTTTATATGAAGTAAGTTACTACTTTGTTTTTCCTTTATTTACTGGATAACCTTTGGTCATTTGAGTCTTCATTTGTCTGCAGTCTCATTAGGCTCTTATCAGATCCTGAAGCCCTATGTTTACTTTGGGGAATTTCACTACCTGGAAGCATACCACACCACAGCTGAACTCCTACAACTTATGGAGTGAGTATACTGCACTTATGTTCTCTGGCTTCTACATATACCTCAAGCCCTTTTTTCTCTTCATCATCTAGAGAAAAATTATTCTACAGACCAGCGCTATCTATTTTCCTATTGCTCTCTTAAAAAAGGCTCCTCTCAGCTCAACGGCTATCTCCACAATGAGATTTTTGCGCCGTTGAGCCGGGAGGAGCCTATGGGGGCCATCACATGCACCGTGCAGCCTATCAGACTCAGAGCCAATCACAGAGGCTGGGGGAGAAGACAGAGAGCACAGGCTGAAACAAACTAGTCGCACAGTTCAGCCTGTGTGATTAAGCCTCTATAGGCAGCAGGCTGGGGAGGAGCTACGCCTGCACAGTGAGTGCATAGAGATCATTGTGCAGGCATAGGGCTCTCTTTATCGCATGTGCAATCGGATGGGGGTGGCAGTCTGGCAGAAACAGTGCACAGCAGCCTGAGGAGTGGCTAACTAACCCAGCACAACACAGCGTGAGCATGGTGGTGCGGTGGACAGGACTGTGACATCAGCGAGCTGTCAGTCAGTGTCTCAGCTCAGGCTGAGAGTGTCAACCCGGTCCTAGCTCCTGCCTCCTGCTGTACAGTTCATCAGTTAAAGTTGCCTACTTGCCTGGGCTGGGCTAGTTATTTATTAATAAATTATGTGTGTTTCTTTGTCAATAAAATAATTTTAAAAATGTAATAAAAATATATTTTATTAAAAAAAATTTGAAACTTTTTTTTCTCATTTTTTTTTTCTCTTTTTTTTCCTCATTTTTTTTCCTCCTTGCCCCTGGCTGGGGGTTCACGTGCGACAGTGCACATATGGAGGAGCCTCCACTGCCCCCAGTCATTCTGCAGAGGAACAAGGAACAGTAGAAGAAATATCAGGGTGAAAGGTGCCAGAAGAATATAAGGATGCCCCACATAAAATTACGGGTGGGGAGCATGTGGACTCTTTATCAGGTAAGCATAATTTATGTTTTTCTTCTTAAATGGAAAGAGTCCACAGCTGCATTCATTACTTTTGGGAAAACAATACCCAAGCTATAGAGGACACTGAAAACCAAGACAGGAGGGTACATAGGCGGCCCATACTGAGGGCACCAAGCCTGAACCTCTACCTGAGAAAAAACACTGCTTCGAAGCCAAGAAAATTTGAAAAGGAAAAAGCCCCAATGACACTAACTCGCAGTTAGTCCAGAAGCCGAACTAGAAACCGCAAAGGGACTCAACTGAGCTAACAGTCCTTCAGGAGAAACTGTCGCCCAACAAACAGTCCTCCACCACTCATCTCCACAAATGAAGGAGACATCAGCCGAAACCCCCAAGGGAACAAGCAAGGGAGAATCAAGGAAACCAAAAGGTCCCCTAATACAAAAAAAGAAGAACACCTCCATGAGTGAGTCCAGCTCACAGAGGCCCAAAGGGGCCCAAACAGGGAAAGGAGGCCACGCCTATACCAAGCGAAACCCGAGATAAGACTGGGCACAGAAACAGAACAGACATCTCTCCAACATCCTGCAAGTACGGATTGCAACTGAAAAGGCAAAGTCCTACCAGTGTCAAGAATAGCAAGGCATTCAACCATGAAGCCCCAAGCAAGGGTTCTATCTCCATAAGGAGGAGAATATCCCCTAAAGAAAAGGGATGATGCCAGAAGAGCAACAAATGTTCTCAAGGCCTGAAGGCACCAGCTAATGGGAAGAAAAATTCCCAACACAGATGTCCTAGAAAAGGACACCCCTACAAGTAGATTGCCAAGCAGAGGCATAGTTAACCCATTTGCCTGCAGAGCAGGGAATCAATGGGAACACTGGCAAGCTAACCAGGGTAATGCAACCCTAAGGAGCACCAGAAATTGGACATCCAACCCCAGCAGCTGGATATGAACCAACCACCCTTAAGGCTCAAGCCACATGGCTAACCACCAGAGGACAAGGGTCACTCTGTGGCAAAAAGTAAAAAATACTCAGAAATCCTGGCCAACCATGACCAGGTTAGGTAGATGGAGCAAGGACATAGCCCCAGTTCCCACTACTGGGGAACCCCCGACCAGCCCTGAGATCCAAGATTCCAAAACCACCCAGACTGGGTCGGTAAAAAGGCCAAGCAAAGCATCAGCAACGGGAAGTCTCAGGGAGACAAACAGGTTCGGGTACCCAATAGTTCAGGCAAACCTTACCCTAGAACTAAACACGCCAACTGGCCAAAAAGCCAGACACAAGGGTATGGATGCATATCCAGAAAATCCAGATAGCGAGAGAACTCGAAAGCCCAGACCAAAAGTAATAACTACCCCTAGCTAAAGTCCAACGCTCCAAGGAGCAAGGCTAGAAGTCATCTGAAGATACTTCTCAAAGCCTCAGGATGACCCAGGGATACCTCAAGGTAAAAAAATCCTACTAACAGGACTAGTCTCCCTAACACCTCCGCACAAGCAGGGGACACAAGGAAGAGAGGGCACGAAGCCTACCCAGCTCTGGAGAACCGAGCTAAACAAAAATCCCCGCAGGGAACAACTATCACCCGGAAACACAGATCCCTAAAAGGAGATCCACTCACCCGGAGGGAATGGAAAAAGACCCAGAAAGCCTCTTATAACTCAGTCAAGAGTAAGAGCTGCATCTAGATACACTAGAAACAGCTTACGCGTACACCTGCAAGGTGTTAAGAGCTGCAACAGGTTTCAAACTGCAAACCTTCCGCATGCTAGACAGCTATCCTGTACAAGCTGTTGGATCAAGCCCAAAAGGACAAATCCAGAGGCCTAGAAATGAAGACCAAACCGCTCAATAGCAGTAAGGGGCATTAAGCCCTCCCACCCTCCACCACATGGGGAGGAAACTCTAAGTTCTGATTAAATCAGATGTCATATAGAGTGACGCAGCAGAAAAACTCCCCTGCCCGGTCATTTATGACTGAAGGCTATAAGGACTGAAACAATCCTTCCCACCTCACAGACCCACAGGTCCTCTCGAATGCTTAGCTTAACATGAAAAACAAACAATGATAACCTGAGCACTCGGTGCTTCTACCGAATCAGCTGAGCAGAACAGCACCACGTGTCTGAACAGCCGTAAGACCGAACGAACCCGACAGGACCAGCCTGCACCTAGGGTCTCAACGGGCAGGCTGCGTAAATTCTCCCTCGTAGGGGAAAAAACAAAATCAAACATTTGTAACAGAGGACTAACATGTCCAACAACTTCCGAAGAAATAATAAAGAGTATCAATCCCAGAAGGTTCCCGAAGGAAACAAAAACAAATAAGACATCCCATCGGATATAAATAAAATATAAGGCAACCCGGAGGTTAACGCCCAAAAATACACAGGCCTACCCGCAGGACCAGCTAAACGGAGCACTATCTCACAAAACTGGGAAAGATCTCAAACAAATGACAATCAGGAGATTTTCTTTATCCCCACATGTCTAATGAGGTGCATCATTCGAATTATCAGACTGAAAATCCCCGTATCTGATAATGATAGGGTCATTCAATAACTGAAAAATATGTCTGAGCAACACGCAAAGGCGTGCAATTCTGTAACGGAAGGCACAACACTCAGGGACATATACCCCCACGGGGAACTGTAGAGGCCCTCCCCAAGTCAGAAGGCCAATAGGGCACGAGCACATTCTCAAATAAACATCTGGACTCTGCAGACAAACAATCGGCAACATTATGTGGAAGCTGCAACTTCCGGGGAAAACACGCCACCCCACATGGAGGAACCATAAACTGGGTTACCTGCATGTGCAGAAGTATGATTTGGTAGGGTACTTGCCTCTCTGAGGACAGGACCCCCAGAGGCGGATGGCTCAGCAGTCCCTTGATTCCCCGAGCCCGAGGAACCAGGTGCTCTGAAATGGTATACGGAACAAAACTGGTTGACAAGCGTCAACGAGGCCACTCCGGATTCATCACCGGACACAGAATCTGAAATCAAAATAGTCTCAGTATCAGAATACTCTGTAACTGAATATGAAATTAACACAGTCTCAGCATCCTCCATAACTGGATAGAGGATATTTAAATATGGAATAAAGTAGTAAAAACTAAAATGGCACCTGACACCCCCAATGGCTGGGGCACTCACCACCTCCTATGACCAGACCCCTGCGGACTAGAAAATGTTCCTTCGCCATGCAGTCGGAATGGAAAAACGGAACGTAGCCACGCCCGAACACAAGGTGAACCATATAGTCCAAAACAAGCGTGCCTAACCAAAAGGCTGCCTCACTTCCAAAAGCCTAAAAAGTTCCAACCACGAGCCCAGTAAACATTGCACATAAGCATAGGAGCTGGAAAATTGCACATAAGCAGGTTGAATCATATAACAAACATGATTATAATCCCCCCTGTTCAATAACCCCCCTCAGGAGATATTAACCCTCAATTCCAATATACTAAAAGAGACTCACTGAGACCCTTATGTATAAATTAGACCCGCAAGGTGGTAGCCTCTCAGGAAACATTCACATTACAGTACATTGCGAATAAAGTAAAATGAAATGATCTTGCCGGAATATACACCGTGGAACAGGAACACAGCCCTTTAAGTGTGACGTATAGTAGCATCGCCTCCGCCATGGACTTGGGAGAAGAAAGCAGGCAGCGGAGCGAAGTTAGCAATGCTGATTGCTTGAGGAACTGTTAATATGAGTCTGGATGGTTTCACAGAAAGAAACTCCTTGCATCTCTGGACTTTCATCCAAGCCCTCACTGAGAGACAGACAGGACTACTTAAAACTCCTGTCCCATGCCGAAGAGCACTACCCTCCATAAGAGACAAAAACAAAAATTCTAACACTTCTCTGCCAACCTCCTGGGACGAAAGGCAAAGAATGGCTGCGGGTTGAGCGAAGTGGGAGTAGTATTTAGGCCACGCTGGGTTGTCTTTGCCTCCTCCTGGTGGCCAGGTTCTTAATTCCTAAAAGTAATAAATGCAGCTGTAGACTCTTTCCATTTAAGAAGAAAAAGAATATCTGCGAAGAACAATAAAGTGAAGCACAATAAAACAGTATGTATAAAGAAAAATATAAATAACATAATTTATGTAAGAACTTACCTGATAAATTCATTTCTTTCATATTGGCAAGAGTCCATGAGCTAGTGACGTATGGGATATACATTCCTACCAGGAGGGGCAAAGTTTCCCAAACCTCAAAATGCCTACAAATACACCCCCCACCACACCCACAATTCAGTTTAATGAATAGCCAAGAAGTGGGGTGATAAGAAAGGAGCGAAAGCATCAACAAGGAATTGGAATAATTGTGCTTTATACAAAAAAAAATCATAACCACCACAAAAAGGGTGGGCCTCATGGACTCTTGCCAATATGAAAGAAATGAATTTATCAGGTAAGTTCTTACATAAATTATGTTTTCTTTCATGTAATTGGAAAGAGTCCATGAGCTAGTGACGTATGGGATAGCAAATACCCAAGATGTGGAACTCCACGCAAGAGTCACTAGAGAGGGAGGGATAAAAATAAAGACAGCCAATTCCGCTGAAAAAAGAATCCACAACCCAAATCAAAAAGTTTTAATCTTATAATGAAAAAAACTGAAATTATAAGCAGAGGAATCAAACTGAAACAGCTGCCTGAAGAACTTTTCTACCAAAAACTGCTTCTGAAGAAAAGAAAACATCAAAATGGTAGAATTTAGTAAAAGTATGCAAAGAAGACCAAGTTGCTGCTTTGCAAATCTGATCAACAGAAGCTTCATTCTTAAAAGCCCAGGAAGTAGAAACTGACCTAGTAGAATGAGCCGTAATCCTCTGAGGCGGGGATTTACCCGACTCCACATAAGCATGATGAATCAAAAGTTTTAACCAAGAAGCCAAAGAAATAGCAGAAGCTTTCTGACCTTTCTTAGGACCAGAAAAGATAACAAATAGACTAGAAGTCTTTCTGAAATCTTTAGTAGCTTCAACATAATATTTCAAAGCTCTTACCACATCCAAAGAATGCAAAGATCTTTCCAAAGAATTCTTAGGATTAGGACACAACGAAGGGACAACAATTTCTCTACTAATATTGTTGGAATTCACAACCTTAGGTAAAAAGTTAAATGAAGTCCGCAAAACTGCCTTATCCTGATGAAAAATCAGAAAAGGAGACTCACAAGAAAGAGCAGATAATTCAGAAACTATCAGAAGAGATCGCCAAAAGAAACAATACTTTCCAAGAAAGTAATTTAATGTCCAGAGAATGCATAGGCTCAAACGGAGGAGCCTGTAAAGCTCTCAAAACCAAATTAAGACTCCAAGGAGGAGAGATTGACTTAATGACAGGCTTGATACGAACCAAAGCCTGAACAAAACAATGAATGTCAGGAAGATTAGCAATTTTTCTGTGAAACAGAACAGAAAGAGCAGAGATTTGTCCTTTCAAGGAACTTGCGGACAAACCCTTGTCCAAACCATCCTGAAGAAACTGTAAAATTCTAGGAATTCTAAAAGAATGCCAAGAGAACTTATGAGAGGAACACCATGAAATGTAAGTCTTCCAAACTCGGTAATAAATCTTTCTAGACACAGATTTATGAGCCTGCAACATAGTATTGATCACTGAGTCAGAGAAACCTCTATGACTAAGCACTAAGCGTTCAATCTCCATACCTTCAAATTTAATGATTTGAGATCCTGATGGAAAAAACGGACCTTGAGATAGAAGGTCTGACCTTAACGGAAGTGGCCAAGGTTGGCAACTGGACATCCGAACAAGATCCGCATACCAAAACCTGTGTGGCCATGCTGGAGCCACCAGCAGTACAAACGAAGTTCCATCATGATTTTGGAAATCACTCTTGGAAGAAGAACTAGAGGCAGAAAGATATAAGCAGTTTGATAATTCCAAGGAAGTGACAACGCATCCACTGCTTCCGCCTGAGGATCCCTGGATCTGGACAGATACCTGGGAAGTTTCCTGTTTAGATGAGAAGCCATCAGATCTATTTCTGAAAGCCCCCATATCTGAACAATCTGAAGAAACACATCTGGGTGAAGAGACCATTCTCCCGGATGTAAAGTCTGGCGACTGAGATAATCCGCTTCCCAATTGTCTATACCTGGGATATGAACCGCAGAGATTAGACAGGAGCTGGATTCCACCCATGCAAGTATCCGAGATACTTCTTCCATAGCCTGAGGACTGTGAGTCCCACCTTGATGATTGACATATGCCACGGTTGTGACATTGTCTGTCTGAAAACAAATAAACAATTCTCTCTTCAGAAGAGGCCAGAACGGAAGAGCTCTGAAAATCGCACGGAGTTCCAAAATATTGATTGGTAATCTCGCCTCTTGAGATTTCCAAACCCCCTGCGCTGTCAGAGATCCCCAGACAGCTCCGCAACCTGAAAGACTCGCATCTGTTGAAATCACAGTCCAGGTTGGACGAAGAAAAGAGGCCCCTTGAACTAAACGGTGGTGATTTAACCACCAAGTCAAAGAAAGTCGAGTATTGGGATTTAAGGATATCAATTGTGTATAATCCCTGCACCAAAGGTTCAGCATACAAAGCTGAAGAGGTCTCATGTGAAAACGAGCAAAGGGGATTGCGTCCGATGCTGCAGTCATGAGACCTAAAACTTCCATGCACATAGCTACTGAAGGGAATGACTGAGACTGAAGGTTCCGACAAGCTGAAACCAATTTCAGACGTTATTTGTCTGTTAGAGACAAAATCATGGCTACTGAATCTATTTGGAATCCCAAAAAGGTTACCCTTGTCTGAGGAATCAAGGAACTTTTTGGTAAATTGATACTCCAACCATGTTTTTGAAGAAACAACACAAGTTGATTTGTGTGAGATTCTGCAGAATGTAACGACTGAGCAAGTACCAAGATATCGTCCAAATAAGGAAATACCGCAATACCCCGCTCTCTGATTACAGAGAGAAGGGCACCGAGAACCTTTGAGAAGATCCTTGGAGCTGTTGCTAGGCCAACAGAATAGTCCTTATAGTCACCATTTTGAATGTTGGTATTCTTACATAACGATGCAAAATTTTTAGATCCAGAACTGGTCTGAAAGAATTCTCTTTCTTTGGTACAATGAACAGATTTGAATAAAACCCCAGACCCCGTTCCAGATATGGAACTGGGACAATTACCCCAGATGACTCCAGGTCTGAAACACATTTCAGGAAAGCCTGAGCCTTTACTGGGTTTACTGGAATGCGTGAGAGAAAGAACCTTCTCACAGGCGGTCTTACCTTGAAACCTATTCTGTACCCTTGAGAAACAATGTTCTGAATCCAATGATTTTGAATTGAACTGATCCAAACATCTTGAAAAATCATAATCTGCCCCCTACCAGTTGTGTTGGAATGAGGGCCGCACCTTCATGCGGACTTGGGGGCTGGTTTTGATTTTCTAAAAGGCTTGGATTTATTCCAGACTGGAGAAGGCTTCCAATTGGAAACCGTTCCTTTAGGGGAAGGGTCAGGCTTCTGTTCCTTATTCTGGTGAAAGGAACGAAAACGGTTAGCAGCCCTAAATTTACCCCTAGATTTTTTTATCCTGAGGCAAAAAAGCTCCCTTCCCCCCAGTGACAGTTGAAATAATAGAATCCAACTGAGAACCAAATAATTTATTACCTTGGAAAGAAAGAGATAGCAACGTTGACTTAGAAGTCATATCTGCATTCCAAGATTTAAGCCATAAAGCTCTTCTAGCTAAAATAGCTAAAGACATATACCTGACATCAATTCTAATGATATAAAAAATGGCATCACAAATGAAACTATTAGCATGTTGAAGAAGTTTAACAATGCTATACACATTATGATCTGGTACTTGTTGCGCTAAAGCCTCCAACCAAAAAGTTGAAGCTGCAGCAACATCAGCCAAAGAAATAGCAGGCCTAAGAAGATTACCTGAACATAAATAAGCCTTCCTTAGAAAAGATTCAAGTTTCCTATCTAAAGGATCTTTTAAAGAAGTACTATCTGCCGTAGGAATAGTAGTACGTTTAGCAAGAGTAGAGATAGCCCCATCAACTTTGGGGATTTTTTCCCAAAACTCCAATCTATCAGCCAGCAAAGGGTACAGTTTCTTAAACCTTAAATAAGGAGTAAATGAAGTACCCAAACTATTCCATTCCCTAGAAATTACAACTGAAATAGCATCAGGAACTGGAAAAACCTCTGGAATAACTACATGAGGTTTAAAAACCGAATTTAAACTTTTACTGGTTTTAATATCAAGAGGACTAGACCCCTCCATATCTAATGTAATCAACACCTCTTTAAGTAAAGAACGAATGAACTCCATCTTAAATAAATATGAAGATTTGTCAGTGTCAATATCTGAGGCAGAATCTTCTGAACCAGATAGATCCTCATCAGAGATAGATAAATCAGAATGTTGGTGGCCATTTAAAAATTCATCTGATTTATGAAAAGTTTTAAAAGACCTTTTACGTTTATTAGAAGGTGGTCTAACAGACAGGGCCTTCTGAATAGAATTAGAAACAAATTCTCTTACATTAACAGGAATATCCTGAACATTAGATGTTGAAGGAACAACAACAGGTAATGGATTATTACTAATGGAAATATTGTCTACTTTTGAAAGTTTATCATGACAACTAACATAAACTACAGCCGGAGGAACAGTCACCACAAGTTTGCAACAAATGCACTTAGCTTTGGTAGAACCGACATCAGGCAGCAGCTTTCCAGAAGTAGATTCTGATACAGGGTCAGCTTGAGACATCTTGCAATATGTAATAGAAAAAACAACATATAAAGCAAAATTATCAAATTCCTTAAATGACAGTTTCAGGAATGGGAAAAAATGCAAACAGAATAAGCCTCTGGTAACAAGAAGCAAAAAGAAACAAGGACTTAAATAATGTCAAAAAAACTGGCGCCAAGTATGACGCCCACAATTGACAAATTTTTTGGCGCCAAAAACGTCTGCAACAAACACGAGCGTCATAGATGACGCAACTATGTGAAAACTCTCGGCGTCAACTACGACACCGGAAATGACGTCATTGACGTCAAACAAACGTAATTATCGTGCCAAAAAAGTTTCGCGCCACAAATGACGCAATAAATTCTAGCATTTTTTGCACCCGCGAGCCTAACAGCCTGCAATTTAGAAGAAAAGTCAAATGAAAAATTTTCAGGTAAGAATTTTTTTTATTTATATGCATTTACCAAAAATGAAACTGACAGTCTGAAAGAAGGAAATATACTGATTAACCGGAATCATGGCAAATATAAGTATAAAACATATATTTAGAACTTTACATATAAAGTGCCAAACCATAGCTGAGAGTGTCATAAATAAAATAAGACATACTTACCAAAAGACACTCATCTACATATAGCAGATAGCCAAACCAGTACTGAAACGAGAATCAGCAGAGGTAATAGTATATAAGAGTATATCGTCAATCTGAAAAGGGAGGTAGGAGAAGAATCTCTACGACCGATAACAGAGAACCTATGAAATAGATCCCCGATAGGATGACCATAGCATTCAACAGGCAATACTCTCTTCACATCCCTCTGACATTCACTGCACTCTGAGAGGAAAACCGGGCTTCAGCCTGCTGCGAAGCGCATATCAACGTAGAAATCTTAGCACAAACTTACTTCACCACCTCCACGGGAGGCAAAGTTTGTAAAACTGAATTGTGGGTGTGGTGGGGGGTGTATTTATAGGCATCTTGAGGTTTGGGAAACTTTGCTCCTCCTGGTAGGAATGTATATCCCATACGTCACTAGCTCATGGACTCTTGCCAATTACATGAAAGAAATATGTATTTACAATAAACAAATGTATTATCCTGTAAGTGAAGAACACAGGAATATTAAAGGGACATTCCAGTCAAAATGTAAATGCACATAAATTAATTACATATTTGAATAGAAACATATTTGCAATATACATGTATTAGCAAAAATGCTTCTAGTAAAATTTATCAATGTTTTAGTGTTAACATTTTTCTCTGCGCGTGCATGTGAAACAGCTAGATATTGTCACTGCCCCCACATTTTAAATAGTGCAGCTGCTCAGATCATCACTGGGGCTTGTATCATGTCAGTAATTAACAAATTGAGTCATTACCAGATGGTACAAGCACCTTAGGTTCTCTGAGCAAGTCCTGTGTTAAAAATGCTGGTGCACGGTGTATACTTAAATACACATTTGAAAAAGCTGAAAAATGCATGTATATTACATAATTGTATTACATAAAAAAAATTAAATAATGTTAAGTTATTTAAGTGAATTAATAGCAAGGATAGTGTTTATTATACCTGGGGTAACTCCTCTGATATTTTTGCAAATATTTTATTGTTGTTTCATCACAAAATTCTAGAAACTTTGTCCTTTTAAGAAAGACTATTTTGCATCCTTTGCTAGCGAGGACATAGTTACGCTTGTCTCTCTGGCTTTCTGGTAGAAGGTACTCGTGTAAACCCTATAGAAGATATAAATGAAGAGCAAAAGTTACCACGGCAACCTCATATTGGTACAATATACACCACCTAAGAAAATACAGTGGAATAATAAATAAATCAGATGTAAATGACCAACATTATGCCTGACAAACCTTGCAGCTGAATTCTATGCATAGGTAAATATTATTCACTAGTTCCAGTTGATTGTAATATTGAGGGGCTTTGATTAGACAAAAAGTCAGTCATTACCACATAATAACAATCCAGGATTTGGGGACATCCTGATGAGACTGAAGCACTGATTAGACACCAGCTCAAGTGAGCATATCCTCAAATCATAGCAATGTTGGGCAAATTGGTAACCATTTGTGAAGTGCTTACCACCTCACTATCTTCCAACATTGCCACTAAATCTCACCATCATATTGAGACATATTGAGCTGAGGTCATTGTGCTTATTAAAAATAGTTAGTGTTGTGTCCCACCTTAAAGTCACATGAGTGGGATCCGTGATCTGCAAATGGTGACACTAGTGAAGGATAACACCTAAAAGTTTCACCATAATATTGAACAAGATATGCAGCAAAATGTATCAATGGTTCTAAAGTTCGGGGACCAGATAATAACATTTGTATTCATCAGCCAGTACTGTATAATTTTCTAATTATTCTACCTCCCTTGTTCAGAGTAAGTCCAAAATACTGACCAGGAACTGACCCTTATGTAGCATGTCCATTCTGAAGTAAACTGCAACTGACATAGTAGTAGGTATGTTGTCAATAGTTGTGGGCATCTTCAGAAAACCCTGAAAGCCATAAGATGTCCCTTCTAGTGCACTAGAGGAAAATTTATATAGCAATTAGAGACAAAAAGAAAGAAAAGTGGAGACCTTTAAAACTATTCACAAAGACATCCTGGAAGTTTTACATACAAAGCTCTGCCTATAAATGTTGTTATTTATATTTAAATGTGTGTGTGTGTGTGTTTTATCCCTTTGAGACTTTTAAAGTGCAAGGTACAATTTAAGATAATATGCTACATTGACTAAATATGAGATATTCCCTGTCAGCTCACAACAGAAACAACATGCCATATGAGTCTTTTGAAGATCGTTTTTTTATTCTTAAGTTCAAACTTTTTGTGTGACTCCACTGTCCTGTATATCTGTTTTCTAAAGTTCAACAATCAGTCTAGGAATCAATATTCAAATTCCTCCCTTCAGATTTCTCCCTTAGTAAATAAGGAACTGATGAGCTAATATTACTCTATATATAACAAATCATTTCAATTGTGCATTTTTCCAAGAGACAGTTAATAAATATGGAACACTTCTGGATCGCTAGGGTGCTAGGTAAAAAGAGAGTTGGAGGGGCTCAAACCATAACAGAAACAAAAAAGATTAAGAAGAAGTGGAAAATAGAAAGCCAACTCAGACAGAGGTAAGGGAAAGTATTAAAGGGTGGAGTGTGGGTTGCAGAGGGATCCTGTGCCCCTGATGATTACAGCTAGGTCCAGAGGTAACATGCAAGGGGGATTTGTATCCCACTAAACAAATCACAAAAGTAAGGGTGCGCGAAAAAAAAACATAATTTATGCTTACCTGATAAATTTATTTCTCTTGTAGTGTATCCAGTCCACGGATCATCCATTACTTATGGGATATTAACTCCTCCCCAACAGGAAGTGCAAGAGGATTCACCCAGCAGAGCTGCTATATAGCTCCTCCCCTAACTGCCATTACCAGTCATTCGACCGAAAACATGCAGAGAAAGGAAAACCATAGGGTACAGTGGTGACTGTAGTTTAATGGAAAAATTACCTGCCTTAAAGTGACAGGGCGGGCCGTGGACTGGATACACTACAAGAGAAATAAATTTATCAGGTAAGCATAAATTATGTTTTCTCTTGTTAAGTGTATCCAGTCCACGGATCATCCATTACTTATGGGATACCAATACCAAAGCTAAAGTACACGGATGACGGGAGGGACAGGCAGGCTCTTTATACGGAAGGAACCACTGCCTGAAGAACCTTTCTCCCAAAAACAGCCTCCGAAGAAGCAAAAGTGTCAAATTTGTAAAATTTGGAAAAAGTATGAAGAGAAGACCAAGTTGCAGCCTTGCAAATCTGTTCAACAGAAGCCTCATTCTTAAAGGCCCAAGTGGAAGCCACAGCTCTAGTAGAATGTGCTGTAATTCTTTCAGGAGGCTGCTGTCCAGCAGTCTCATAGGCTAACCGTATTATGCTACGAAGCCAAAAGGAGAGAGAGGTAGCCGAAGCTTTTTGACCTCTCCTCTGACCAGAATAAACGACAAACAGGGAAGACGTTTGTCGAAAATCCTTAGTTGCCTGTAGATAAAATTTCAGGGCACGGACTACATCTAGATTGTGTAGCAGACGTTCCTTTTTCGAAGAAGGATTAGGACACAAAGATGTAACCACAATCTCTTGATTGATATTCCTGTTAGTGACCACCTTAGGTAGGAACCCAGGTTTAGTACGCAGAACTACCTTGTCTGAATGAAAAATCAGATAAGGAGAATCACAATGTAAGGCAGATAACTCAGAGACTCTTCGAGCCGAGGAAATCGCAATTAAAAACAGAACTTTCCAAGATAACAACTTGATATCAATGGAATGAAGGGGTTCAAACGGAACCCCCTGTAAAACATTAAGAACTAAGTTCAAACTCCATGGTGGAGCAACAGTTTTAAACACAGGCTTGATCCTAGCTAAAGCCTGACAAAAAGCTTGAACGTCCGGAACTTCTGACAGACGTTTGTGTAAAAGAATGGACAGAGCTGAAATCTGTCCCTTTAAGGAACTAGCGGATAAACCCTTTTCTAAACCTTCTTGTAGAAAAGACAATATCCTCGGAATCCTAACCTTACTCCATGAGTAACTCTTGGATTCGCACCAATATAAGTATTTGCGCCATATCTTATGGTAAATCTTTCTGGTAACAGGCTTCCTAGCCTGTATTAAGGTATCAATAACTGACTCAGAAAAACCACGTTTTGATAAAATCAAGCGTTCAATTTCCAAGCAGTCAGCTTCAGAGAAATTAGATTTTGATGTTTGAAGGGACCCTGGATCAGAAGGTCCTGTTTCAGAGGTAGCGACCAAGGTGGACAGGATGACATGTCCACTAGATCTGCATACCAAGTCCTGCGTGGCCATGCAGGCGCTATTAGAATCACTGATGCTCTCTCCTGTTTGATTCCGGCAATCAATCGAGGAAGCATCGGGAAGGGTGGAAACACATAAGCCATCCCGAAGGTCCAAGGTGCTGTCAAAGCATCTATCAGAACCGCTCCCGGATCCCTGGATCTGGACCCGTAACGAGGAAGCTTGGCGTTCTGTCGAGACGCCATGAGATCTATCTCTGGTTTGCCCCAACGTCGAAGTATTTGGGCAAAGACCTCCGGATGAAGTTCCCACTCCCCCGGATGAAAAGTCTGACGACTTAAGAAATCCGCCTCCCAGTTCTCCACTCCCGGGATGTGGATTGCTGACAGGTGGCAAGAGTGAGACTCTGCCCAGCGAATTATCTTTGATACTTCCATCATTGCTAGGGAGCTTCTTGTCCCTCCCTGATGGTTGATGTAAGCTACAGTCGTGATGTTGTCCGACTGAAACCTGATGAACCCCCGAGTTGTTAACTGGGGCCAAGCCAGAAGGGCATTGAGAACTGCTCTCAATTCCAGAATGTTTATTGGTAGGAGACTCTCCTCCTGATTCCATTGTCCCTGAGCCTTCAGAGAATTCCAGACAGCGCCCCAACCTAGTAGGCTGGCGTCTGTTGTTACAATTGTCCAGTCCGGCCTGCTGAATGGCATCCCCCTGGACAGATGTGGCCGAGAAAGCCACCATAGAAGAGAATTTCTGGTCTCTTGATCCAGATTCAGAGTAGGGGACAAGTCTGAGTAATCCCCATTCCACTGACTTAGCATGCACAATTGCAGCGGTCTGAGATGTAGACGTGCAAAGGGTACTATGTCCATTGCTGCTACCATTAAGCCGATCACCTCCATGCATTGAGCTACTGACGGGTGTTGAATGGAATGAAGGACACGGCATGCATTTTGAAGCTTTGTTAACCTGTCTTCTGTCAGGTAAATCTTCATTTCTACAGAATCTATAAGAGTCCCCAAGAAGGGAACTCTTGTGAGTGGAAAGAGAGAACTCTTCTTTTCGTTCACCTTCCATCCATGCGACCTTAGAAATGCCAGTACTAACTCTGTATGAGACTTGGCAGTTTGAAAGCTTGAAGCTTGTATCAGAATGTCGTCTAGGTACGGAGCTACCGCAATTCCTCGCGGTCTTAGTACCGCCAGAAGAGCACCCAGAACCTTTGTGAAGATTCTCGGAGCCGTAGCCAATCCGAATGGAAGAGCTACAAACTGGTAATGCCTGTCTAGAAAGGCAAACCTTAGATACCGGTAATAATCTTTGTGAATCGGTATGTGAAGGTAAGCATCCTTTAAATCCACTGTGGTCATGTACTGACCCTTTTGGATCATGGGTAAAATTGTCCGAATAGTTTCCATTTTGAACGATGGAACTCTTAGGAATTTGTTTAGGATCTTTAAATCCAAGATTGGCCTGAAAGTTCCCTCTTTTTTGGGAACCACAAACAGATTTGAGTAAAACCCTTGTCCTTGTTCCGACCGCGGAACCGGATGGATCACTCCCATTAATAAAAGATCTTGTACGCAGCGTAGAAACGCCTCTTTCTTTATTTGGTTTGTTGACAACCTTGACAGATGAAATCTCCCTCTTGGGGGAGAGAATTTGAAGTCTAGAAGGTATCCCTGAGATATGATCTCTAACGCCCAGGGATCCTGGACATCTCTTGCCCAAGCCTGGGCGAAGAGAGAAAGTCTGCCCCCCACTAGATCCGTTCCCGGATCGGGGGCCCTCGATTCATGCTGTCTTAGGGGCAGCAGCAGGTTTCCTGGCCTGCTTGCCCTTGTTCCAGGACTGGTTAGGTCTCCAGCCTTGTCTGTAGCGAGCAACAGCTCCTTCCTGTTTTGGTGCAGAGGAAGTTGATGCTGCTCCTGCTTTGAAATTACGAAAGGAATGAAAATTAGACTGTCTAGCCTTAGGTTTGGCTCTGTCTTGAGGCAGGGCATGGCCTTTACCTCCTGTAATGTCAGCGATAATTTCTTTCAACCCGGGCCCGAATAAGGTCTGCCCTTTGAAAGGTATATTAAGCAATTTAGATTTAGAAGTAACGTCAGCTGACCAGGATTTTAGCCACAGTGCTCTGCGTGCCTGAATGGCGAATCCGGAATTCTTAGCCGTAAGTTTAGTTAAATGTACTACGGCATCTGAAATAAATGAGTTAGCTAACTTAAGGGCTTTAAGCTTGTGTGTAATCTCATCTAATGGAGCTGATTCAAGTGTCTCTTCCAGAGACTCAAACCAAAATGCTGCTGCAGCCGTGACAGGCGCAATGCATGCAAGAGGTTGCAATATAAAACCTTGTTGAACAAACATTTTCTTAAGGTAACCCTCTAACTTTTTATCCATTGGATCTGAAAAGGCACAGCTATCCTCCACCGGGATAGTGGTACGCTTAGCTAAAGTAGAAACTGCTCCCTCCACCTTAGGGACCGTTTGCCATAAGTCCCGTGTGGTGGCGTCTATTGGAAACATCTTTCTAAATATCGGAGGGGGTGAGAACGGCACACCGGGTCTATCCCACTCCTTAGTAACAATTTCAGTAAGTCTCTTAGGTATAGGAAAAACGTCAGTACTCGCCGGTACCGCAAAATATTTATCCAACCTACACATTTTCTCTGGTATTGCAACTGTGTTACAATCATTCAGAGCCGCTAACACCTCCCCTAGTAATACACGGAGGTTTTCCAGCTTAAATTTAAAATTTGAAATATCTGAATCCAGTTTGTTTGGATCAGAACCGTCACCCGCAGAATGAAGCTCTCCGTCCTCATGTTCTGCAAATTGTGACGCAGTGTCTGACATGGCCCTAATATTATCAGCGCACTCTGTTCTCACCCCAGAGTGATCACGCTTACCTCTTAGTTCTGGTAATTTAGCCAAAACTTCAGTCATAACAGTAGCCATATCCTGTAATGTGATTTGTAATGGCCGCCCAGATGTACTCGGCGCTACAATATCACGCACCTCCCGAGCGGGAGATGCAGGTACTGACACGTGAGGCGAGTTAGTCGGCATAACTCTCCCCTCGTTGTTTGGTGAAATATGTTCAATTTGTACAGATTGACTTTTATTTAAAGTAGCATCAATACAGTTAGTACATAAATTTCTATTGGGCTCCACTTTGGCTTTAGCACATATAGCACAGATATCTTCCTCTGAATCAGACATGTTTAACACACTAGCAAATAAACTAGCAACTTGGAAATACTTTTCAAGTAATTTACTATAATATGAAAACGTACTGTGCCTATAAGAAGCACAGAAAAAGTTATGACAGTTGAAAATTAATAAACTGAAAAGTTATAGCATCAAATCTTTGTAAAAAACACAATTTTAGCAAAGGATTGCTCCCATTAGCAAAGGATAACTAACCCTGATAGCAGAAAAAAAAAAAAAAAATACAGAATACATAAACGTTTTTTTATCACAGTCAACTACAATCTCACAGCTCTGCTGTGAGTTATTACCTCCCTCAAAACAAGTTTTGAAGACCCCTGAGTTCTGTAGAGATGAACCGGATCATGCAGGGAAGACAATAAACTTCTGACTGAATTTTTTGATGCGTAGCAAAAGCACCAAAAAAGGCCCCTCCCCCTCATACACAACAGTGAGAGAGATCAGTAAACTGTCATAAATTAAATAAAACAACTGCCAAGTGGAAAAAAATAGTGCCCAAAACATTTTTTCACCCACTACCTCAGAAAATTAAACGATTTTACATGCCAGCAAAAAACGTTTAACATTAATAAATTGAGTGTTATTAAAAAGCCTGTTGCTAGTCCCTGCAAATTAGGCTAAAGTCTTATGCATACAGTATAATTCCAGTGAAGTGCCATTCCCCAGAATACTGAAGTGTAAAATATACATACATGACAGCCTGATACCAGTTGCTGCTACTGCATTTAAGGCTGAGTTTACATTATATCGGTATGGCAGAATTTTCTCATCAATTCCATTGTCAGAAAATAATAAGCTGCTACATACCTCTTTGCAGATTAATCTGCCCGCTGTCCCCTGATCTGAAGTTTACCTCTCCTCAGATGGCCGAGAAACAGCAATATGATCTTAACTACTCCGGCTAAAATCATAGAAAAACTCAGGTAGATTCTTCTTCAAATTCTACCAGAGAAGGAATAACACACTCCGGTGCTATTATAAAATAACAAACTTTTGATTGAAGGTATGAAACTAAGTATAATCACCACAGTCCTCTCACACATCCTATCTATTCGTTGGGTGCAAGAGAATGACTGGTAATGGCAGTTAGGGGAGGAGCTATATAGCAGCTCTGCTGGGTGAATCCTCTTGCACTTCCTGTTGGGGAGGAGTTAATATCCCATAAGTAATGGATGATCCGTGGACTGGATACACTTAACAAGAGAAACAGAGGTATAATTATGTATCATATTGAATAGATTCAGAGTATACAGAAATCTGATGTACAAAAATCTAGTGTATTATAAAAATGTTTATTTGACACATAAAATTAAATGAACACATAAAAAAGCATATAACCACCGGTGGTACTAAGAATATAAAAATGTTTTCAGGCAAAACAAACTCTAGATCATGTCCATCAAAATATGTTTATGTCCATCAAAATATATTGACAGTGAATGTGGAATGTTTGATTAGAAAGTTGCAAGGTAAAAAATGTGACAAAATTGAAAGTTAAAAAACTTTTTTAAAAAAAGATCTTTAACTTGTTGAGAAGGAGGAGTATAGGGTCCGTGAGTATGAGGCAAGAATTAAGATGGTGGTAAATAATCAGAATTTGCTTGCAGACAACACTTTGTGCCAATCTTATTAAGGCAATAAGGACTCACCCAGAATTCGAAACTTTTTCAAAGGTTGTTTCTCCGTATCCTCTGTGGCCTTCACGTCTCGACCCGTCGATGCTGTATAGAAACCTCAAATGCAGTGTTACAGCGTATATTCAGTTGGCGTGTACCGGGTCACGTGACAGGTCATTGGTAAATCAGGAAACCGGATTACCGGGTGGTTTAAACGTCCTTTTACTTTAAAAGTAATTTGCAAATTTGGTAGATTGTTTGTAACAGTTTTACAATGCTGACTTGACAACCACCTTGAAATCGTAGCTCCAGATGAAAAACAATAGTACAGAGCGCTCTGTATATCAGTTGGTTCTTGGAAGCAAAAACTCATGGAACACAATCAGTAGGTTCAAAGCGTTTCAGCTGATGCAGCCTTTCTCAAGATGTATCTAGATTGGTCTCATCTCTCCTTTTATTTGGGGAAATTATAGCTCCTCCTTTTTTAGATCCTGGTTACCTTGTTCATTGCATTAAAGTGACAGTAGTGTATTTAAAGGGACACACTAAGTTTAATACTTTAAGTGAACATAGACACTATGAGGCCTATCTATCAAGCCATCAACTATGCTGCATTTGTCGGCACCAATACGCTCGCCTAACATTGCGGCCGCGGGCCTGAATACAATCTCCATATTTATTAAAAAAGCCGGCAAAAAGCCGCGCACCAAGTACGGGGCGATGAGCATCGGACTGTTGTTAACTAACAGTCATCAATCTCACTGATATTTTTAACCCCTTATCCCGCCGCTCCAGGACCCCGCCGCAACTGAATAAAAGTATTAACCCCTATCCCGCTGCTCCTGGACCCTGCCGCAACTAAATAATTGTATTAACCCCTAAGCCCCTGGCCTCCCACATCACTACCACTTACTAAACCTATTAACCCCTAAACCGCCAGCCCCCCACATCGCCATAAACTAAATTAAGCTATTTACCCCTAAACCTAACAACCCGCTAACTTTACATTATAATTACCTCATCCCTATCTTGTAATAAATTTAAACTTACCTGTAGAATTAAAATAAACTATATTACACTTTTAATTAACCTACTCTAACTATTATACTAAAATTAAATTAAACTATTTTAAACTATTAATTAACCTACCTAACTATTATACTAGAATTACATTAAACTACAAATTAAATTAACTATATTACATATTTAAAAACCTAACCCTACTCAAATTATTTAAATCTACAATTAAAAATTACTAAGTTACAAAAAATAACAACTAAGTTACAAAAAACAAAAAACACTAAGTTACAAAAAATAAAAAACACTAAATTACACAAAATAAAAAAGAAATGATCAAATATTTAAACTAATTACACCTAATCTAATAGCCCTATCAAAATAAAAAGCCCCCCCAAAATAAAAAAAACCCTAGCCTACAATAAACTACCAATTGCCCTTAAAAGGGCCTTTTGCGGGGCATTGCCCCAAAGAAATCCGCTCTTTTACCTGTAAAAATAAAATACAAACAGCCCCCAACAGTAAAACCCTCCACCAAGACAACCAACCCCCCCAAATAAAAAACCTATCTAAAAAAATCTAAGCTCCCCATTGCCCTGAAAAGGGCATTTGTATAGGCATTTCGCTTAAAAGGGCATTTAGCTCTTTTACTGCCCAAAGTCCCTAAGCTAAAATTAAAAACCACCCAATAAACCCTTAAAAAAAACTAACACTAACCACCGACGATCCACTTACAGTTTTCGAAGACCGGACATCCATCTTCAAGACATCCGGCGCGAAGCATCCTCTTCTTACGACGTCTCTTGAAGAATGAAGTTTACCTTTAAATGACATCATCCAAGATGGCGTCCCTTACATTCTGATTGGCTGATCAAATTTGATCAGCCAATAGGAATTAAGGGAAAAAAAATCAGCAATCAGCCAATAGGATTGAGCTTTCATTCTATTGGCTGATCCAATTAGCCAAAAGGATTGAGCTTGCATTCTATTGGCTATTCCAATCAGCCAATAGAATGCAAGCTCAATCCTATTGGCTGATTGGATCAGCCAATAGGATTTTTCCCCCTTAATTCCTATTGGCTGATAGAATTCGATCAGCCAATCGGAATGTAAGGGACGCCATCTTGGATGATGTCATTTAAAGGGAAACTTCGTTCTTCAAGAGACGTCGTAAGAAGAGGATGCTCCGCGCCGGATGTCTTGAAGATGGAGCCGCTCCGGGCCAGATGGATGAAGATAGAAAATTCTGTCAGGATGAAGACTTCTGCCCGCTTGGATGAAGACTTCTGCCGGCTTCGCTGAGGATGGATGTCCGGTCTTCAAAAACTGTAAGTGGATCGTCGGTTGTTAGTGTTAGGTTTTTTTAAGGGTTTATTGGGTGGGTTTTAATTTTAGCTTAGGGACTTTGGGCAGTAAAAGAGCTAAATGCCCTTTTAAGGGCAATGCCCATACAAATGCCCTTTTCAGGACAATGGGGAGCTTAGGTTTTTTTAGATAGGTTTTTATTTGGGGGGGTTGGTTGTGTGGGTGGTGGGTTTTCTTGTTAGGGGGTGTTTGTATTTCATTTTTTACAGGTAAAAGAGCTGATTTCTTTGGGGCAATGCCCCGCAAAAGGCCCTTTTAAGGGCCATTGGTAGTTTATTGTAGGCTAGGGTTTTTTATTTTG
Source organism: Bombina bombina (assembly GCF_027579735.1). Classification (NCBI taxonomy): domain Eukaryota; kingdom Metazoa; phylum Chordata; class Amphibia; order Anura; family Bombinatoridae; genus Bombina; species Bombina bombina. The sequence continues at coordinate 544,587,542 of NC_069499.1, forward strand.
GGGGGGGGCTTTTTTATTTTGATAGGGCTATTAGATTAGGTGTAATTAGTTTAAATATTTGATCATATCTTTTTTATTTTGTGTAATTTAGTGTTTTTTATTTTTTGTAACTTAGTTGTTATTTTTTTGTAACTTAGTAATTTTTAATTGTAGATTTAAATAATTTGAGTAGGGTTAGGTTTTTAAATATGTAATATAGTTAATTTAATTTGTAGTTTAATGTAATTTTAGTATAATAGTTAGGGTAGGTTAATTAATAGTTTAATATAGTTTAATTTAAATGTAGTATAATAGTTAGGGTAGGTTAATTAATAGTTTAATATAGTTTATTTTAATTCTACAGGTAAGTTTAAATTTATTATAAGATAAGGATGAGGTAATTATAATGTAAAGTTAGCGGGTTGTTAGGTTTAGGGGTTAATATCTTAATTTAGTTTATGGCGATGTGGGGGGCTGACGTTTTAGGGGTTAATCGGTTTAGTTAGTGGTAGTGATGTGGGAGGCCAGGGGTTTAGGGGTTAATAATTTTATTACAGTTGCAGCAGGGTCTGGGAGCAGCAGGATAGGGGTTAATATATTTATTTAGTTGCGGTGGGCTCCGGGAGCGGCGGGATAGGGGTTAATATATTTATTTAGTTGCGGTGGGCTCCGGGAGCGGCAGGATAGGGGTTAATATATTTATTTAGTTGCGGTAGGCTCCGGGAGCGGTGGGATAGGGGTTAATATATTTATTTAGTTGCGGCGGGGTCCAGAAGCGGCAGGATAGGGGTTTATATATTTATTTAGTTGCGGTGGTCTCCAGGAGCAGCAGGATAGGGGTTAATATATTTATTTAGTTGCGGTGGGCTCCGGGAGCGGCGGGATAGGGGTTAATATATTTATTTAGATGTGGCGGGGTCTGGGAGCGGCAGAATAGGGGTTAATAACATTATGTAGGTTGTGGCGATGTCGGGGGCGGCGGATTAGGGATGTTTAGACTCAGGATTTATGTTAGGGTGTTTGTTTGTTTTCTAGCATAGAAATCTATGGGATATCTGGCAGCATCGAACATAAGCTTTCGCTGCTTTCAGACTCCCATTGATTCCTATGGCATCCGCGGCCTCCAGGGTGGCGGATTAAAAACCAGGTAACGCTGGGCCAGAATAGTGGCCAGTGTACCTGTTAGAAGTTTGATAAATGGCAAAAGGTGTCAGATAGTGCCGAATTTGTATTCGGAACATCTGTAATGACGTAACCATCGATCTGTGTGGGATTGAGACCAGCGGATCATATGTTACGTCACAAATTTCAACTTTTGCCGGTCTGTAGGCTTTGATAAATGGGTTGAATCAAGCTCGCCACAATTACGCTGCGGAATTCCAGCGTATTTGCGGTTGACGGCTTGATAAATATCCCTCAATATGTTTGAAGTAAAATTCAAATGAACACAATAAATTCAACATTAATTTCAAATAAATCTAAAGCTCACTAGTAAACATTCTTGTTATAATAAATCTATAGACAAGTCTTAAAATAAATCGATTAGTAAACAGGGATAGGCAAGGTGTCCTGAGTGAAATACTCGATGTGTATCTGCATCTGTATAATAACACCCAGCTCTATACAAAGACACAGCAGTGACATTGGCACATGCGTATAGCCAGACAAGGGCTGGTTATAGGGTCAGTGGTAAATAGAATTTTAATGCACGTACCATGTCCAGATTGTACAAAAGCCGTTAATTTTAAGAAGAAGGATTAGGACGCAAAGAAGGAACAACAATTTCCTGATTAATGTTCTGGTCTGAAACTACTTTAGGGAGAAACCCTAACTTAGTAAGAAAAACAACCTTATCCGAATGAAAAAACAAAATTTATGCTTACCTGATAAATTTATTTCTCTTGTGGTGTATCCAGTCCACGGATTCATCCATTACTTGTGGGATATTCTCCTTCCCAACAGGAAGCTGCAAGAGGATCACCCACAGCAGAGCTGTCTATATAGCTCCTGCTATAACTGCCACTACCAGTTATTCGACTGAAGACAAGCAAGAGAAAGGAGAAACTATAGGGTGCAGTGGTGACTGTAGTTTAAAAATAAATAACACCTGCCTTAAAATGACAGGGCGGGCCGTGGACTGGATACACCACAAGAGAAATAAATTTATCAGGTAATCATAAATATTGTTTTCTCTTGTAAGGTGTATCCAGTCCACGGATTCATCCATTACTTGTGGGATACCAATACCAAAGCTATAGGACACAGATGAAGGGAGGGACAAGGCAGGCGCTGAAACGGAAGGCACCACTGCCTGTAAGACCTTTCTCCCAAAAATAGCCTCCGAAGAAGCAAAAGTATCAAATTTGTAGAATTTAGAAAAAGTATGAAGCGAAGACCAAGTCGCCGCCTTACAAATCTGTTCAACAGAAGCCTCATTTTTAAAAGACCATGTGGAAGCCACCGCTCTAGTGGAATGAGCTGTAATTCTTTCAGGAGGCTGCTGGCCAGCAGTCTCATAAGCTAAGCAGATTATACTTCTTAACCAAAAAGAAAGAGAAGTTGCTGAAGCCTTTTGGCCTCTACTATGTCCAGAGTAGACAACAAACAATGCAGATGTTTGACAAAAATCCTTAGTAGCTTGTAAATAAAACTTTAAAGCACGAACCACGTCAAGATTGTGTAATAGACGTTCCTTCTTTGAAGAAGGATTAGGACACAGTGACGGAACAACGATCTCCTGATTGATATTCTTATTAGATACCACCTTAGGAAGAAACCCAGGTTTGGTACGCAAAACTACCTTATCTGCATGGAAGATCAGATAAGGGGAATCACACTGTAAGGCAGATAACTCTGAAACTCTTCGAGTCAAAGAGATAGCTACCAAAAACAGAACTTTCCCAGATAAAAGCTTGATATCTATGGAATGCAGAGGTTCAAACGGAACCCCTTGAAGAACTTTAAGAACTAAATTTAAACTCCATGGCGGAGCAACAGGTTTAAACACAGGCTTGATTCTAACTAAAGCCTGACAAAACGCCTGAACATCTGGAACATCCGCCAGACGCTTGTGCAAAAGAATAGACAGAGCAGAAATCTGTCCCTTTAAGGAACTAGCTGACAATCCCTTCTCCAATCCTTCTTGGAGAAAAGATAATATCCTAGGAAACCTGACTTTACTCCATGAGTAACCCTTGGATTCACACCAATGAAGATATTTACACCATATCTTATGATCGATTTAGATGGTTGAAAGAACCCTGAAGTAAAAGGTCCTGCCTCAGCTGCAGAGTCCATGGTGGAAGGGATGACATGTCCACCAGATCTGCATACCAAGTCCAGCGTGGCCACGCAGGTGCTATCAAAATCACCGAAGCTCTCTCCTGCTTGATCTTGGAAATCAGGCGAGGGAGCAGAGGAAACAGTGGAAACACATAAGCCAGGTTGAAGGACCAAGGCGCTGCTAGAGCATCTATCAGCGCTGCCTTGGGATCCCTGGACCTGGATCCGTAACAAGGAAGCTTGGCGTTCTGACGAGATGCTATGAGATCCAGTTCTGGTTTGCCCCAAAGTTGAATCAACTGTGCAAACACCTCCGGATGGAGTTCCCACTCCCCCGGATGAAAAGTCTGACGACTTAGAAAATCTGCCTCCCAGTTCTCTACTCCTGGGATATGGATAGCTGATAGATGGCAAGAGTGAACCTCTGCCCATAGAATTATCTTTGAAACCTCCAACATTGCTAGGGAACTCCTTGTTCCCCCTTGATGGTTGATGTAGGCTACAGTCGTGATATTGTCCGACTGAAATCTGATAAACCTGACCGCAGCAAGCTGAGGCCAAGCCTGAAGAGCATAGAATATCGCTCTTAGTTCCAGAATGTTTATCGGAAGGAGTGCCTCCTCCTGAGTCCACGAGCCCTGAGCCTTCAGGGAGTTCCAGACTACACCCCAGCCCAGAAGGCTGGCATCTGTCGCTACTATTGTCCAATCTGGCCTGCGGAAGGTCATACCCTTGGACAGATGGACCTGAGATAGCCACCAGAGAAGAGAATCCCTGGTCTCTTGATCCAGATTTAGTAGAGGGGACAAATCTGTGTAATCCCCATTCCACTGACTGAGCATGCAGAGTTGCAGCGGTCTGAGATGTAGGCGGGCAAACAGAACTATGTCCATTGCTGCTACCATTAAGCCGATTACTTCCATACACTGAGCCACTGAAGGGAGAGAAGTAGAATAAAGAACACGGCAGGAATTTAGAAGTTTTGACAACCTGGCCTCTGTCAGGTAAATCTTCATTTCTACAGAATCTATCAGAGTTCCTAGGAAGGAAACTCTTGTGAGAGGGGATAGAGAACTCTTTTCTTCGTTCACTTTCCACCCATGAGACCTCAGGAATGCCAGAACAATGTTCGAATGGAACCTGGCGATTTGAAAATTCAACGCCTGTATCAGAATGTCGTCTAGGTAAGGGGCTACTGCTATACCCCGCGGCCTTAGGACCGCCAGGAGTGACCCTAGAACCTTCGTAAAGATTCTTGGTGCCATAGCTAACCCAAAGGGAAGAGCCACAAACTGGTAATGCCTGTCTAGGAAGCCCAACCTGGGAAACCGATGATGATCTCTGTGTATCGAAATGTGAAGATAAGCATACTTTAAGTCCACGGTAGTCATATATTGACCCTCCTGGATCATAGGTAGGATGGTTCGAATAGTCTCCATCTTGAAGGATGGGACCCTGAGAAATTTGTTTAGGATCTTGAGATCTAAGATTGGTCTGAAAGTTCCCTCTTTCTTGGGAACTACAAACAGATTTGAATAGAAGCCTTGCCCCTGTTCCTACTTTGGAACTGGGTAGATCACTCCCATAACTAGGAGATCTTGAACACAATGTAAGAATGCCTCTCTCTTTATCTGGTTTGCAGATAATTGTGAAAGATGAAATCTCCCTTTTGGGGAAGAAGCTTTGAACTCCAGAAGATATCCCTGGGACACAATTTCCAATGCCCAGGGATCCTGGACATCTCTTGCCCAAGCCTGGGCGAAGAGAGAAAGTCTGCCCCCTACTAGATCCGTTTCCGGATCGGGGGCTGACCCTTCATGCTGTTTTAGAGGTAGCAGCAGGTTTTTTGGCCTGCTTTCCTTTGTTCCAAGCCTGGTTAGGTCTCCAGACCATCTTGGACTTGGCAAAATGTCCCTCTTGTTTTGTATTAGAGGAAGTTGAAGCTGCGCCACTCTTGAAGTTTTGAAAGGAACGAAAATTAGTCTGTTTGGTCCTTAATTTGTTGGACCTATCCTGAGGAAGGGCGTGACCTTTTCCTCCAGTAATATTAGAAATGATCTCCTTCAGTCCAGGCCCGAATAGGGTCTGCCCCTTGAAGGGAATGTTGAGAAGCTTAGACTTTAAAGTAACGCCAGCTGACCAGGATTTGAGCCATAGCGCCCTACGCGCCTGAATAGCAAAACCTGAGTTTTTAGCCGTTAGCTTGGTTAAATGAACAACGGCGTCAGAAACAAAAGAATTGGCTAGCTTAAGAGCTTTAAGCTTGTCAAGGATATCATCAAATGGGGTTTTTACCTGTAGAGCCTCTTCTAGAGACTCAAACCAGAAGGCCGCAGCAGCAGTGACAGGGGCAATGCATGCAAGGGGCTGAAGAATAAAACCTTGTTGAATAAAAAATTTCTTAAGGTAACCCTCTAATTTTTTGTCCATTGGATCTAGAAAAGCACAACTGTCCTCGACAGGGATAGTTGTACGCTTCGCTAGGCTAGAGACTGCTCCCTCCACCTTAGGGACCATTTGCCACAAGTCCTGTATAGCGGCATCTATAGGAAACATCTTTTTAAAAACAGGAGGGGGAGAGAACGGTACACCTGGTCTATCCCATTCCTTCGTAATAATTTCTGAAAACCTCTTAGGTATTGGAAAAACATCAGTGTAAACAGGCATTGCATAGTATTTATCCAATTTACACAATTTCTCTGGGACTATAATGGCGTCACAGTCATCCAGAGTTGCTAAAACCTCCCTGAGCAACACGCGGAGGTGTTCAAGCTTAAATTTAAATGTAGACATATCAGAATCAGGTTGAAGTGTCTTCCCTGAGTCAGAAAAATCACCCACAGATAGAAGCTCTCCTGCTTCGGCTTCTGCACATTGTGAGGGTATATCAGACATAGCTACTAAAGCGTCAGAGATCTCTGTATTTGTTCTAGCCCCAGAGCTGTCTCGCTTTCCTTGTAACCCTGGCAGTTTGGACAATACCTCTGTAAGGGTATGATTCATAACTGCCGCCATGTCTTGTAAAGTATATGCAATGGGCGCGCTAGATGTACTTGGCGTCCCTTGAGCGGGAGTTATAGACTCTGACACGTGGGGAGAGTTAGTCGGCATAACTTCCCCCTTGTCAATTTCCTCTGGTGATAAATCTTTTAAAGCCAGAATATGGTTTTTAAAATTTATAGTAAGATCAGTGCATTTGGTACACATTCTAAGAGGGGGTTCCACAATGGCTTCTAAACATAATGAACAAGGAGTTTCCTCTATGTCAGGCATGTTTAACAGACTAGTAATGAGACCAGCAAGCTTGGAAAACACTTTAATTAATGTGAAAAAGCAGAATATAAAAAACGGTACTGTGCCTTTAAGGGAAAAAAACAAACACAAAAACTGCAAAACAGTGAAAAAAAGCAGTTAACTCTACGAAATTTTTACAGTGTGTATAATAGACTAAAATAGCATTGCACCCACTTGCAAATGGATGATTAACCCCTCAGGCTCAAAAATGAAGCAGAAAAACGGTAAAAACGTTATAACAGTCACAAGCAAACTGCCACAGCTCTACTGTGGCTCCTACCTGCCCATAAAACGACTTTTGTAGGCACAAAAACCCTTTACAGAGGTCCAATATGTCAGGGGACTCCTTCAGGGAAGCTGGATGTCTCAGAATGTAAAAACTACTGCGCAATTAGAGCGCGAAAATAGGCCCCTCCCACCATGCACTCAAAGTGAAAGGGCCATAATAACTACTCCTAGGAGAAATCTAGTCAGCCATGTGGAAAAACTAGGCCCCAAATAAAGATTTATCACCCTCAGTAAAAAACGTTTTTTATATATCATGCAAACGTTTTACATACTAAGTAATAAGAGCAAGTAACATGAATATTACCCTTTACTGCAAGCATGATGCCAGTCGTTTGTTAAATCACTGCAATCAGGCTTACCTTAAATATATCAGGCACTGTCAGCATTTTCTAGCCCTTATCATCTCTCTAGAAAAAAATATACTGAACATACCTCGGAGCAGTTAATTCTGCAGGCCGTTCCCCCAGCTGAAGTTTTCCCATACTCTTCAGTTATGTGTGAGAACAGCAGTGGACCTTAGTTACAACCTGCTAAGATCATCAAAAACCTCAGGCAAAACTCTTCTTCTAATTTCTGCCTGAGGTAAAAACAGTACAACGCCGGTACCGTTTAAAAATAACAAACTTTTGATTGAAGATAAACTACACTAATTCACCACATCTCTCTTGATACTTCCTTTCTTGTCGAGAGCTGCAAGAGAATGACTGGTAGTGGCAGTTAGGGGAGGAGCTATATAGACAGCTCTGCTGTGGGTGATCCTCTTGCAGCTTCCTGTTGGGAAGGAGAATATCCCACAAGTAATGAATGAATCCGTGGACTGGATACACCTTACAAGAGAAATAAGGTTAGGAGACTCATACTGTAATGCCGAGAGCTCTGACACTCTACGAGCAGATGGAATAGCAACAAAAAACAAAACTTTCCAAGTTAACAACTTAATATCTAAGTAATGCATAGGCTCAAACAGAGCCCCTTGAAGAACCTTAAGAACTAAATTAAGACTCCAGGGAGGAGTAACTGGCTTGAACACAGGCCTGATCCTGACCAAGGCCTGACAAAATGATTGCACGTCTGGGACGTCCGTCAGACGTTTATGTAACAAAATAGACAAGGCAGATATTTGACCTTTTAGGGAACTTGCCGATACACCCTTCTCCAAACCTTCTTGGAGAAAGGACAGAATTCTAGGAATCCTAACTCTACTCCAAGAGTAGCCCTTGGATTCACACCAATATAGATATTTACGCCATATCTTATGGTAAATCTTTCTAGTCACAGGTTTACAAGCCTGAATCATGGTCTCAATGACCGATTCAGAAAATCCACGCTTTAAAATTAAGCGTTCAATCTCCAAGCAGTCACCTTCAGAGAAACTAGATTTGGATGAAGGATGGGCCCTTGAAGTAGAAGGTCCTTCCTCAACGGAAGTCTCCAAGGTGGAAGAGATGACATGTCCACCAGGTCTGCATACCAAATCCTGCGAGGCCACGCCGGTGCAATGAGGATCACAGACGCCCTCTCCTGCTTGATTCGAACAATGACCCAAGGTAGAAAAGCGAACGGAGGAAATAGGTATGCGAGACTGAAATTCCAAGGTACCGCCAGAGCATCTATCAGTACAGCCTGAGGGTCCCTTGACCTCGACCCGTACCTCGTAAGCTTGGCATTCTGCTGAGATGCCATGAGATCCAATTCCGGCTGACCCCATTTGCGAATCAGGCTGGAAAACACTTCCGGATAAAGTTCCCACTCCCCCAGGTGAAAGGTCTGCCTGCTCAGGAAATTCGCCTCCCAGTTGTCCACTCCTGGGATGTGGATCGCCGACAGACAGCAATTGTGGGTCTCCGCCCACTGAATGATCTTGGCTACCTCTGTCATGGCCAAGGAACTCTGAGTTCCTCCTTGATGGTTGATGTAAGCCACTGAAGTTATATTGTCCGACTGGAACCTGATGAACCAGGCCGAGGCTAACTGAGGCCAAGTCAGAAGAGCATTGAAGATTGCTCTCAGCTCCAGAATGTTTATGGGTAGAACAGACTCCGACCGAGTCCATGTTCCCTGAGCCTTTAGAAAGCCCCAGACTGCTCCCCATCCCAGAAGGCTGATGTCTGTTGTCACAATCACCCAAGAGGGTCTGTGAAAGCAGGTTCCCTGGGAGAGATGATCCTGAGACAACCACCAAAAAAGAGAATCCCTTGTCTCCTGCTCCAGCTGTAATCACGGAGACAGATCCGCATAATCTCCGTTCCACTGACTGAGGATACTTAACTGGAGAGGTCTGAGGTGGAAACGGGTGAACGGAATGATGTCCTGTCAGGGTTTTTTCCCTGTTGTGTTTGCCATGTGCTGCTGGCAGCCATTTTACTCACCTCTCTTCCTGACTATGGTGCATTGTGGGGGATACTGCTCAGTTCCTGCACTTCCTTTTATTGCCAGACTGGTGTGCATCATCCATGTGAGACAGGATGCAGTCTCAGAATTGGGATGTCATCACTTATTAGTTAAAGGGCCTCTGTTCAGTATGCTTTGCCTTTGCGTTGTCTCAGACCTGTTTGTGAGAGTTCCTGTGTATTACCTGGCTGCCTGACGTTCTTCCTGGTTCCTTATCCCTGGCTTGTTCCTGACTCTGCTGTTTTCCTTGTTCCTGATTCCAGCTCGTCTGTCTATTCGCTTTGGCTCCTGACTCGGCTCGTCTGACTACCAGCTCTGGTTTTGATTCCTGGCTTGTTATTTGACTTGTGGACTTTTTATTATTTTTTGCTATTAATAAAGGTGTGATTATTTTTGCACTTCTTGTCTCAGTCTGATTCCTGGCACCCTGACAGGTCCATTGCTGCTACCATCAGACCGATTACCTCCAGGCACTGAGCCACTGAAGGCCAAGGAGAGGACTGAAGCGCTAGGCAAGAATCGAAAATCTTTGATTTCCTGACTTCTGTCAGAAAAATTTTCATTGATAAGGAATCTAGTATGGTTCCCAAGAAAATTACCCTTGTATTTGGAACTAAGGAACTCTTTTCCAAATTTACCTTCCAACCGTGAGATCGCAAAAAAGATAACAACATTTCTGTGTGGGATCTTGCTTGTTGAAAGGATGGCGCCTGAACCAGAATGTCGTCCAGATAAGGCGTCACTGCAATGCCCCGAAATCGGAGCACCACCAACAGGGATTCTAGAACCTTTGAGAAAATTCTGGGAGCTGTGGCAAGGCCGAATGGAAGAGCCACACACTGGAAGTGTTTGTCTAGAAATGCAAACCTTAGAAACTTGTGATGGTCCCTGTGGATGGGAACATGCAGGTACGCGTCCTTTATATCTATTGTTGTCATAAATTGACCCTCTTGGACCAAAGAAAGAATGGAATGAATAGTTTCCATCTTGAAGGACAGCACTCTGAGGAATTTGTTTAGACTCTTGAGATCTAAAATTGGTCTGAAGGTTCCCTCCTTTTTGGGAAACACGGACAGATTGGAATAGAACCCCAGACCCCGTTCCTGCATTGGAACAGGAACTATCACTCCCAAGTCGGAGAGGTCCCAAAAACAGTGTAAGAACGCCTCTTTTTGTCTGGTCTACAGATAATCTTGAAAGCAGAAACCTGCCCCTGGGAGGAAAGGTCTAGAACTCTAGTTTGTATCCCTAACTGCTAACGTAAGCAAAGAGAATTACTGGGGTAGAAGGGAAGGGAGGTTATATTTAACAGCTTTGCTGTGGTGCTCTTTGCCGCCTCCTGCTGGGCAGGAGTGATATTCCCAATAGTAATTAGATGATCCGTGGACTCATTGGGGGGTAGTTATTAAGCCGTCTACTTTTCTGCCTTCGCCGGCCCAATACGCCCGCCTAAGCCCGCCTACCTTCGCCGCCGAGGACCTTGAATACGTTCGCCTAAGTTATCAAATAAAGCTGTCAAAAAGCCGCGGGGCGATGAGCAGCGGACTGTGAGAGTTATCACTCATCCGATCTCGCTGCTCTTCGGCTTTTTCCCAGCTTTATTGCTAGCCTGTCACTAAGCACTCACACTAAACTACACTGTTCTATCCCTATACCGGCGCCCCCGGAGCCCCCCGCAACTCAATAAAGTTACTAACCCCTAAACCGCCGCTCCTAGACCCTGCCGCAACTCTGATAAATGTATTAACCCCTAAACCGCCGCTCCCGGACACCGCTGCCACCTACATTATACCTAGTAACCCCTATCCTGCCCCCCCCTACACCGTCGCCCTCTATAATAAAGTTATTAACCCCTATCCTGCTGATCCCGCACCTCGCCGCAACTAAATAAATAGTTTAACCCCTAAACCGCCGCTCCCTGAACCTGCCGCAACCTATATTAAACCTATTAACCCCTATCCTGCCCCCCCTACACCATCGTCACCTATAATAAATTTATTAACCCCTATCCTGCCCCCCACTACACCCCCGCCACTGTAATAAAATTATTAACCCCTAAACCTAAGTCTAACCCTAACCCTAACGCCCCCCTAACTTAAATATTAATTAAATAAATCTAAATAATATTTCTATTATTAACTAAATTAATCCTATTTAAAACTAAATACTTACCTTTAAAATAAACCCTAATATAGCTACAATATAAATAATAATTATATTCTAGCTATCTTAGGATTTTTTTTTATTTTACAGGCAACTTTCAATTTATTTTAACTAGGTACAATAGCTATTAAATAGTTATTAACTATTTAATAGCTTACCTAGCTAAAATAAACTGAAATTTACCTGTAAAATAAATCCTAACCTAAGTTATAATTACACCTAACACTACACTATACTTTAATAAATTATTCCTATTTAAAACTAAATACTTACCTGTAAAATAAACCCTAATATAGCTACAATATAAATAATAATTATATTGTAGCTATCTTAGGATTTATATTTATTTTACAGGTAACTTTTCTATTTATTTTAGCTAGTTAGAATAGTTATTAAAAAGTTATTAACTATTTAATAACTACCTAGCTAAAAGAAATACAAAATTACCTGTAAAATAAATCCTAACCTAAGTTACAATTAAACCTAATACTACACTATCATTAAATTAATTAAATAAACTACCTACAAATAACTACAATTAAATACAATTACATAAACTAACTAAAGTACAAAAAATAAAAAAAGCTAAGTTACAAAAAATAAAAAAATAAGTTACAAACATTTTAAAAATATTACAACAATTTTAAGCTACTTACACCTAATCTAAGCCCCCTAATAAAATAACAAACCCCCCAAAATAAAAAAATGCCCTACCCTATTCTAAATTAAATAAAGTTCAAAGCTCTTTTACCTTACCAGCCCTTAAAAGGGCCATTTGTGGGGGCATGCCCCAAAAAGTTCAGCTCTTTTGCCTGTAAAAGAAAAATACAACCCCCCCAACATTAAAACCCACCACCCACATACCCCTAATCTAACCCAAACCCCCCTTACAAAAACCTAACACTAATCCCCTGAAGATCATCCTACCTTGAGTGGTCTTCACTCAGCGGAGCAGCGATGGAACCGAAGTGGACATCCGGAGCGGAAGAAGTCAATCCTCCAAGCGGCGCTGAAGAAATCTTCCATCCGATGAAGTCATCATCCAGGCGGCGCTGAAGAAGTCTTCGATCCGGGCGATGTCATCTTCCAAGAGGCGCTGAAGAGGTCTTCTATCCGGGCGATGTCATCTTCCAAGCCGGGTCTTGAATCTTCCTCCCGCCAACGCGGAACCTCCTTCTTCACCGACAGACTACGACGAATGAAGGCTCCTTTAAGGGACATCATCCAAGATGGCGTCCCCTCAATTCCGATTGGCTGATAGGATTCTATCAGCCAATCGGAATTAAGATAGGAAAAATCTGATTGGCTGATGGAATCAGCCAATCAGATTGAGCTCGCATTCTATTGGCTGTTCCGATCAGCCAATAGAATGCGAGCTCAATCTGATTGGCTGATGGAATCAGCCAATCAGATTTTTCCTACCTTAATTCTGATTGGCTGATAGAATCCTATCAGCCAATCGGAATTGAGGGGACGCCATCTTGGATTACGTCCCTTAAAGGAGCCTTCATTCGTCGTAGTCCGTCGGTGAAGAAGGAGGATCCGCGTCGGCGGGAGGAAGATTCAAGACCCGGCTTGGAAGATGACATCGCCCGGATAGAAGACCTCTTCAGCGCCTCTTGGAAGATGACATCGCCCGGATCGAAGACTTCTTCAGTGCCGCCTGGATGATGACTTCATCGGATGGAAGATTTCTTCAGCGCCGCTTGGAGGATTAACTTCTTCCGCTCCGGATGTCCACTTCGGTTCCATCGCTGCTCGGAGTGAAGACGACTCAAGGTAGGATGATCTTCAGGGGATTAGTGTTAGGTTTTTTTAAGGGGGGTTTGGGTTAGATTAGGGGTATGTGGGTGGTGGGTTTTAATGTTGGGGGGGTTGTATTTTTCTTTTACAGGCAAAAGAGCTGAACTTTTTGGGGCATGCCCCCACAAATGGCCCTTTTAAGGGCTGGTAAGGTAAAAGAGCTTTGAACTTTATTTAATTTAGAATAGGGTAGGGCATTTTTTTTTATTTTGGGGGGGTTTGTTATTTTATTAGGGGGCTTAGATTAGGTGTAAGTAGCTTAAAATTGTTGTAATATTTTTAAAATGTTTGTAACTTATTTTTTTATTTTTTGTAACTTAGCTTTTTTTATTTTTTGTACTTTAGTTAGTTTATGTAATTGTATTTAATTGTAGTTATTTGTAGGTAGTTGATTTAATTAATTTAATGATAGTGTAGTATTAGGTTTAATTGTAACTTAGGTTAGGATTTATTTTACAGGTAATTTTGTATTTCTTTTAGCTAGGTAGTTATTAAATAGTTAATAACTATTTAATAACTATTCTAACTAGCTAAAATAAATACAAAGTTACCTGTAAAATAAATATAAATCCTAAGATAGCTACAATATCATTATTATTTATATTGTAGCTATATTAGGGTTTATTTTACAGGTAAGTATTTAGTTTTAAATAGGAATAATTTATTAAAGTATAGTGTAGTGTTAGGTATAACTGTAACTTAGGTTAGGATTTATTTTACAGGTAAATTTCAGTTTATTTTAGCTAGGTAACTATTAAATAGTTAATAACTATTCAATAGCTATTGTACCTAGTTAAAATAAATTGAAAGTTGCCTGTAAAATAAAAATAAATCCTAAGATAGCTACAATGTAATTATTATTTATATTGTAGCTATATTAGGGTTTATTTTAAAGGTAAGTATTTAGTTTTAAATAGGATTAATTTAGTTAATAATAAAAATATTATTTAGATTTATTTAATTAATATTTAAGTTAGGGGGGCGTTAGTGTTAGTGTTAGACTTAGGTTTAGGGGTTAATAATTTTATTACAGTGGCGGCGGCGTAGTGGGGGGCAGGATAGGGGTTAATACATTTATTATAGGTGGCGACGGTGTAGGGGGGGCAGATTAGGGGTTAATAAATTTATTATAGGTGGTGACGGTGTAGGGGGGGCAGATTAGGGGTTAATAAATTTATTATAGGTGGCGACGGTGTAGGGGGGGCAGATTAGGGGTTAATAAATTTATTATAGGTGGCGACGGTGTAGGGGGGGCAGATTAGGGGTTAATAAATGTATTATAGGTGGCGATGGTGTAGGGGGGCAGGATAGGGGTTAATACATTTAATATAGGTTGCGGCGGGTTCAGGGAGCGGCGGTTTAGGGGTTAATACATTTATTATAGTTGCGGTGGGCTCCGGGAGCGGCGGTTTAGGGGTTAATATGTATAGAGTAGCTTGCGGTGGGCTCCGGGAGCGGCGGTTTAGGGGGTAATAACTTTATTTAGTTGCGGCGGTGTAGGGGGGGCAGATTAGTGGTGTTTAGACTCGGGGTAAATGTTAGGGTGTTAGGTGCAGACAGCTCCCATAGAAATCAATGGGATGTCTGTCAGCAGCGAACTTGTACTTTCGCTATGGTCAGACTCCCATTGATTCCTATGGGATCCGCTGCCTCCAGGGGTGGCGGTTTGAAAACCAGGTACGCTGGGCCGTAAAAGTGCCGAGCGTACCTGCTAGTCATTTGATAACTAGCAAAAGTAGTGAGATTGTGCCGCACTTGTGTGCGGAACATCTGGAGTGACGTAAGAATCGATCTGTGTCGGACTGAGTCCGGCGGATCGAAGTTTACGTCACAAAATTCTACTTTTGCCGGTCTCGAGCCTTTGATAACTAAGACGAATCAGCCTCGCCACAAATACGCTGCGGAATTCCAGCGTATTTGAGGTTGACGGCTTGATAACTAACCCCCATTGTGTCATTAGAAATAAATAATTGCCTAGATTACGAGTTTTTGTCGGTAAGGCTGTGCGGGGCTAACAAGTCTTTTTTTTTTACCGCTCACTTAAGACAACGCTGGTATTACAGGCTTTCTTCAAGCCGGCGTTAGCCTCAGAAAAGTGAGCGTTGAGCAAAATTTAGCTCCACATCTCACTGTAATACCAGCGTTGCTTACGGTAGCGGTAAGCTGGCAAAACGTGCTCGTGCACGATTTCCCTATAGGAAACAATGGGGCTGAGCTGGCTGGAAAAAAACCTAACACCTGCAAAAAAGCAGCGTTCAACTCCTAACGCAGCCCCATTGTTTCCTATGGGGAAATTAATTTTATGTCTGCACCTAACACCCTAACATGAACCCTGAGTCTAAACACCCCTAATCTTACACTTATTAACCCCTAATCTGCCGTCCCCGCTATTGCTGACACCTTATTAACCCCTAATCTGCCGCTCTGGACACCGCCGCCACCTACATTATACTTATGAACCCCTAATCTACTGCCCCCAACATCGCCGACACCTACATTATAGTTATTAACCCCTAATCTGCCCCCCAACGTCGCCGCAACTATATTAAATTTATTAACTCCTAATCTGCCGCCACCAACGTTGCCGCCACTATAATACATTTATTAACCCCTAACCCTAACACCCCCCTAACTTAAATATAATTTAAATACATCTAAATAAATTTACTACAATTAAATAAATTATTCCTATTTAAAACTAAATACTTACCTATAAAATAAACCCTAAGATAACTAATAGTTACATTGTAGCTAGCTTAGGATTTATATTTATTTTACAGGCAACTTTGTATCTATTTTAACTAGGTACAATAGTTATTAAATAGTTATTAACTATTTAATAACTTCCTAGTTTAAATAAATACAAATTTACATGTAAAATAAACCCTAACCTAAGTTACAATTACACCTAACACTACACTATAATTAAACTAATTACCTAAACGACCTACAATTAATTACAATTAAATTAAATAAACTAAATTACGAAAAAAAACCCACTAAATTACAGAAAATAAAAAAAGAATTACAAGAATTTTAAACTAATTACACCTAATCTAATCCCCCATATAAAATAAAAAAGCCCCCAAAAATAATAAAATTCCCTACCCTATACTAAATTACAAATAGCCCTTAAAAGGGCCTTTTGCGGGGCATTGCCCCAAAGTAATCAGCTCTTTCACCTGTAAAAAAAAAATACAATACCCCTTCCAACATTAAAACCCACCACCCACACACCCAACCCTACTCTAAAACCCACCCAATCCCCCCTTAAAAAACTTAACACTACCCCCTTGAAGATCACCCTACCTTGGGACGTCTTCACCCAGCCGGGCACAAGTGGTCCTCCAGAGGGTCTGAAGTCTTCATCCTATCCGGCCAGAAGAGGACCTCCAGACTGGCAGAAGTCTTCATCCAGGCGGCATCTTCTATCTTCATCCTTCCAGAGCGGGTCCATCTTCAAGACATCCGACGCAGAGCATCCTATTCATCCGACGGCCGACGACTGAATGACTGGTCCTTTAAGTGACGTCATCCAAGATGGTGTCCCTTGAATTCCGATTGGCTGATAGAATCCTATCAGCCAATCGGAATTAAGGTAGGAAAAATGCTATTGGCTGATGCAATCAGCCAATAGGATTGACCTTGCATTCTATTGGCTGATTGGAACAGCCAATAGAATGCAAGCTCAATCCTACTGGCTGATTGGATCAGTCAATCGGATTGAACTTCAATCCTATTGGCTGATTGTATCAGCCAATAGAATTTTTCCTACCTTAATTCCGATTGGCTGATAGGATTCTTGGATGATGTCACTTAAAGGACCAGTCATTCAGTCGTCGGCCATCGGATGAAGAGGATGCTCCGCGTCGGATGTCTTGAAGATGGACCCGCTCCGCTCCGGAAGGATGAAGATAGAAGATGCCATCGGGATGAAGACTTCTGCCCGTCTGGAGGTCCTCTTCTGGCCGGATAGGATGAAGACTTCGGACCCTCTGGAGGACCACTTGTGCCTGGCTGGGTGAAGACGTCTCAAGGTAGGGTGATCTTCAAGTGGGTTGTGTTAGGTTTTTTTAAGGGGGGATTGGGTGGGTTTTAGAGTAGGGTTGGGTGTGTGGGTGGTGGGTTTTAATGTTGGGGGGGTATTGTATTTTTTTTACAGGTGAAAGAGCTGATTACTTTGGGGCAATGCCCCACAAA